>NC_079194.1:3140201-3285201 GCF_029499605.1 Hyla sarda
TCTCCTACCCAATACCATCCCTACAGTGAAGTATGGTGGGGGCAGCATCATATGTGGAGGAAACCAGGCACTGCCCATCACCTGCCCAATACCATGCCTACAGTGATCATGGTGGGGGCAGTATCTTCCGGTGCTGACACTGTGGCTGTGCAGGGTTGAGGGAGAGCTCTTTGGTGAAAAGTGCAGAGATATTCTTAACAAAAACCTCATAAACAACTAATAGGACCTTAGATTTGGCAGAAGGTTCACCTTTTAACAATGACCCTAAGAACACGGCCATGACAATGCAGAAGTTGCTTGGGGGCAACTCTGTGAATGTCCTTGAGTCACCCAGCCAGAGCCTGAACCCAATGGAACATCTCTGAAGACCTGAAAATCGAATAGTCCTCCTCTCATAAGTGTAAACTGTACGTACACCTACGTGGTGTAGAATTTTGTTCTTTTTAAAGTTATAAGGGCCTAGTTACTCTGAAAGGCCAGCCAACACTACACACCTGCTTTTGTAGCCAAAGATTGATTTTAGCATAGTGGACCGTATTGTCCTCCTCTCATAAGTGTAACATATACACACTCAGCGTATATCAGTATGTCAGGCAGAGAAGTGCCAGGACGTGCACAGAGGAGTGGCAGAGGCCTAAATCCTTCAGGCAGAGGTCGCAGCAGACTAGGGGCGAGTGGCCTGATCTCCCAGTTTCAGCTAGCGGTCGTGTCTTGATGAACAACCCATCTGCCGTCATCGATTGGTTAACTCGGTCATCCACTTCATCACAAGTGACATCTGACACCCCCAGTCAACAGTCGGTGGGTTCCTCAGACACAACCCTCAGTTGGCCTTTCCCCGGGAGCAGTCCCTGTCCTCCCATTGCCTTTGTCCTATGCTGTTCCCTTTCCTAGAGAAGTATCTTATGCTGTGGGTTCAACTCCACTATTTACTGAGGATGATCTAATAGAGGACAGTCAGCAGCTACTGCCCAGCCAAGAAGTGGAGGAGACATCCGCCGCTTCCTCCGCTAGGCGGGCAAGTAGTGAAGAGGAGAGTGACGTGGGAGGTGGAGTTGCCAGGGTTCAGGCTCCTGAAGCAGACACTGTTGAGGTACCTGAGCAGGACATCCGTGACGTGCAGACACATCTCGATGATGATTATGAAGCCAATCACACTTGGGAGCCGGGTGCAGAAGGGGCTTCATCAGAAGAAGAGGGTGGCAGGCTGATTGTGAGGCAGCACCTGAGCCAGCAGGGTGGTAGCACGGTTGGCAGTCAGCATGGTGGCAGAAGTGAAAAGTATGGAACAGGGGTTCCTGGAGACGGAGGCAGTAGCAGTCAATCAGTGTGGACTGTTGGTGGGAAAATCAGCTACTCGGCGGTGTGGACGTTTTTCATCAGGCATCCGGAGGAGGTTCACGTAGCCACATGCAAAATGTGTTTGCAGAAGGTGAAGCGTGGCCAAGGTCCCAATGTTGGCACCACGGCCCTGCAACAACATATACAGTGTCACCATAAAGCGGCCTGGGAGAACCGTGGCTCCGAGGTGGTGGTCCAGCCTGCTGCATCACCAGTGGCATGCCCCTCCCTCCTTCATCCAGCCAAGGCTCTACCACCTCAGCTGAAGGGAGCTGTGTGTCATACCCATCTTCTGTTGATCCAGATGCTCCTGCTCCTCCTACTTCGAGTAAGTCATTCCGCCAGCAATAGTGTTGCTCGCGAATATTCGCAATGCAAATTCTATTCGCGAATATTGCATATTCGCGAATTTGTGAATATTCGTGAATATAGCACTATATATTCGCAATTACAAATATTCAGGGTTTTTTTCACAGTACACATCACAGTGATCATCCCTCTCTGCTTCCCGCTTGTGTGGTGTAAAGAAGGCTCTAATACTACTGTGTGAGACTGGCGTGCGAATTTTCACATATGCGAAAATTAGAATATGCAAATTTTTGCATAGGCAATTTTTTGCATATGCAAATTTTTGTGTATGCTAAATTTTGTATATGCTAATTTCTGCATGTGCAAATTTTCGCATATGCGAAAATAAAACGTGAATATTACGAATATACAAATTTAGCGAATATATGACGAATATTCGTCCATATATTCGCAAAATATCGCAAATTTGAATATGGCCACTAGCCAGTAATACATTAGCAAAGCCATGTCCAAGCGACAACATTATTCGCCCACTCATCCAACGGCGCAGAAGTTGAATGTGCTCCTGTCTAAGTTGCTGGTACTGCAGTCCCTCCCTTTTCAAGTGGTGGACTCTGCACCTTTCAGAGAACTGATGGCTTTTGCCGAGCCGAGGTGGAGAGTCCCAAGCCGTCATTTCTTTGTGAAGAAGGCAGTACCAGCCCTGCACAATTATGTGGAACAGAAGCTGGGCCAGTCCTTGAGCCTGTCGGTGTGTACCAAATTGCACGGCAGCGCTGACGTGTGGAGCTGTAACTATGGTCAGGGACAATACATGTCCTTTACGGGCCACTGGGTGAATGTGGTTCCTGCACAGCCACAACAGCAACTTACACAGGTCACACCGCTTTTGCCTCCATGCTCTCAGGCCATTGGTCCTGTGACAGTGTGGAGCTCCGCCTTACAGGGGAAGTTTTTACCCCCACCGGTTACAATGGACCATATGTTGTTCCCTTCCACCTTTTAGAGGTCTTTGCATCACATCAATACTCGGTGGTGTAGGTGGTACATGGTGTTTTTTGCACACATTTCCTTTTGTTAGATAAAAAAAAAAAAGTCAAAAAAAGAATAATATTAAAAGTTAAAGTGGTATTCCAGTAATTTTTTTTATTTCACTGTGCTGCAGGGGCTGTAAAGTTAGTGTAGTTCATAATATAATGTCTTTACCTGTGTGTGATGGTTTTGCCTCAGATTTTTCCCAGCTTGCAATGTGGCCGAGACCTGACGACAGTCAGCTGATGACAGGGAGCCTGCCTGCTTCAATGGCATTGTGGGATTTGTAGTTAAAAAAAGCAAAGTCAAACAGGAAATACCAGGTCACAAAAAGCTAGTGTTACGCTGAGCGCTCCGGGCCCCCTGTTGGCTTCGGAGCACTTACAGCGTGTGTCCCCAGGCAGCACTCCGGCGTCACAGCGTGTGTCCCCAGGCAGCGCTCTGGCGTCACAGCGTGTGAATCGCCGCTCTCTAGGGCGTGAGTGCACCGGGACTCTTAGATCTAAAGTGGTTCATTAAGGGTTAAGCTTTGTGAGAGGGAGTGCTGTTTGGACTTAATTAGGCCTCACCTGTGTACTGCCTATAAGTACCGTCTCCTCCCACAGCCTCCTGCCGGATCTTTGTTGCCTTTGTGCCTGAGAGAAAGCATTCCTTGTTCCTGTGTTACCCTGCCTATTGCCGTTCCCGTTGCTACTGACTTCCGCCTGTGAACCTGAGCCGCCTGCCCTGACCATTTGCTACGTCTGACTACGCCTTTGCCTGGTCCTCTTGTACCTTGCCATATCTCAGCAGCCAGAGAGGTTGAGTCGCTACTGGGTGGAACGACCTGGGGGTTACTTGCCGCAGCAAGTCCATCCCGCTTTGGGCGGACTCTGGTGAAAACCAGTAACTCCTTAGACTCTGTTCCTCTGGTACGGCCCACATCATCACCTCTCTGGCACAGCAGATTCACCACCAGCCTCCGCTACCAGCTACCAGCCCGGATCCTGACAGCTAGCCACAGTGTTATGGTAATCTCACAACATAGCCATTTAGCCCCAAGACAAGCGCAGATCCTCCCTAAGCATGTCCATTACTGTCTGCCAGGTACATACTAAAATCACCTTATGATGGAGAACCCATTTAAGTTTTAGCTAATGCATATCCTCAAAACTTACTTGTGTAAACGAACACTTTTACAAAAGAGACCGTTTTCTTCTGCCTACCTTCCTCAGCTACTATTCAGATCCTGCCACCCGCCTGATGCCACACATCTGATGCCAAGTTCTCCTTCTTTCACCCACCTTTATCTCCGGGCACTGGTATTAACACCCACCGCCCCGCTGTCACCGGGTCACTTTCAGGACTCCTCATGATGCTGATGTCACCTCCTGGCTGTGTCATTCAGCCACTGTATGGTCTCTTCATGCTGCTGCCACCTCCAAGCTGTGTTATTCAGCCACTATGTGGTCTCCTCATGCTGCTGCCACCTCCAGGCTGTGTTATTCAGCCACTATATGGTCTCCTCATGCTGCCGCCACCTTCAGGCTGTGTTATTCAGCCACTATGTGGTCTCTTTATGCTGCTGCAACCTCCATGCTGTGTTATTCATCCACTATATTGTCTCCTCATGTTTCTGCCACCTCCATGCGGTGTCATTCAGCCACTATATGGTCTCCTCCTGCTGCCGCCAACTCCAGGCTGTGTTATTCAGCCACTATATGGTCTCCTCATGCTGCCGCCACCTTCAGGCTGTGTTATTCAGCCACTATGTGGTCTCCTCATGCTGCCATCACCTCCGCGATGTGTCATTCAGCCACTATATGGTCTCCTCATGTTTCTGCCACCTCCACACAGTGTCATTCAGCCACTATATGGTCTCCTCATGCTTCCGCCACCTCCACGCTGTGTCATTCAGCCACTATATGGTCTCCTCATGCTGCCGTCACCTATACGCTGTGTCAATCAGCCACTATATGGTCTCATCATGCTGCCAACACCTCCACGCTGTGTCATTCAGCCAATATTTGGTCTCCTCAAGCTGCCGCTACCTATACGCTGTGTCATTCAGCCACTATATGGTCTCCTCATGCTTCAGCCTCATCCAAGCTGTGTCATTCAGCCACTATATGGTCTCCTCATGCTGCCAACACCACCACGCTGTGTAATTCAGCCACTATATGGTCTCCTCATGCTGCCAACATGTCCACACTGTGTCATTCAGCCACTATATGGTGTCCTCATGCTGCCAACACCTCCATTCTGTGTCATTCAGTCACTATATGGTCTCCTCATGCTGCCAACACCTCCACGCTGTGTCATTCAGCCGCTATATGGTCTCCTCATACTGCCAATACTTCCACGCTGTGTTATTCAGTCACTATATGGTCTCCTCATGCTGCCAACACCTCCACGCTGTGTCATTCAGCCACTATATGGTCTCCTCATACTGCCAATACCTCCACGCTGTGTTATTCAGTCACTATATGGTTTCCTTATGCTGCCAACACCTCCACGCTGTGTCATTCAGCCACTATATGGTCTCCACAAGAATTTGAAAATTGTTTTTCTTTTCAACCTTCCCCACATAAATAGTATTTATTTTTGGTTGTGCCATACATTTATGGTAAAGGACAACTGGTTGCTCAAAAAACAAGCCTCATACTCGTCTGTGGATGAAAATATAAATTATGAGTTATGATTTTTAGAAGGCGAGGAGAAAAAAAGTCAAAATAAAATTTTAGTACTTAGGGCCGAAAAGGGCTGAGTCCTTAAGGGGTTAAATATGTTTTCATTTTATAATTGTAGAAAAGTGACATGTAAAATTTAAATTTAATAGAATTTAACCCCTTAATGACCAAGGATGTACCGGTACGTCCTGAGTCCTTTCCCTTTCTATAACATGGCCCCGCGTCATAGTGGGTCGGGCCCGGCCTCTAACAACGGCCGGGACCCGTGGCTAATAGCGCGCGGCATTTATCGTAGTGCCGCGTGCTATTAACCCTTTAGACACGGCGTTCAAAGTTGAACGCTGCGTCTAAAGTGAAAGTGATATCATGCCGGTTAGCTCAGGGAGCTGTTCAGGATCGCGGCGGCGAAATTGCAGCAGCCCGAACAGCTGTTAGACACAAGGAGCATCTTCTACCTGCCTTCTGGTGAACAATCGCCGAATGACTGCTCAGTGCCTGAGATCCAGGCATGAGCAGTCAAGCGGCAGAATCATCGATCACTGGTTTCCTATGAGAAACCAGTGATCAATGTAAAAGATCAGTGTGTGCAGTGTTATAGGTCCCTATGGCATAACAATGATCAGTGTGTGCAGTTTTATAGGTCCCTATGGGAGCTATAACACTGCAAAAAAAAGTGAATAAAGATCATTTAACACCTTCCTTATTAAAAGATTGTATCACCCCCCTTTTCCCATTTAAAAAAAATAAATAAAAAACAGTGTCAATAAAAATAAAAATAAACATATGTGGTATTGCCACGTGCGGAAATGTCCGAATTATAAAAATATATAGTTAATTAAAGCGCACGGTCAATGGCGTACGCACAAAAAAATTGTGTCCAAAATAGTGTATTTTTGGTCACTTTTTATATCATGAACAAATGAATAAAAAGTGATCAACAAGTCTGATTAATACAAAAATGGTACCGCTAAAAACTTCAGATCACGGCGCAAAAAATGAGCCCTCATTCTGCCCCATACACAGTAAAATAAAAAAGTTATAGGGGTCAGAAGATGACAATTTTAAACGTATAAATTTTCCTGCATATAGTTATGATTTTTTTCAGAAGTCCAACAAAATCCAACCTATATAAGTATGGAATCATTTTAATCGTATGGACCTACAGACTAATGATAAAGTGTAATTTCTACTGAAAAATGTACTGCGTAAAACAGAAGCCCCCAAAAGTTACAAAATGGCGGGTTTTTTTTTTCAATTTTGTCTCACAATGATTTGTTTTTCCGTTTCGACGTAGATTTTTGGGTAAAATTACTGATGTCATTATAAAGTAGAATTGGTGGCGCAAAAAATAGGCCATCATATGGATTTTTAGGTGCAAAATTGAAATTATTTTTTTAAAGGTAAGGAGGAAAAAACGAAAGTGCAAAAACAGAAAACCCCCTGGTCCTTAAGGGGTTAAGGACTCAGCGTTTTTCCGTTTTTGCATTGTTTTCCTCATCACCTTCTAAAAATCATAACGCTTTCAATTTTGCACATAAAATTCCATATGATGGCTTATTTTTGCGCCACCATTTCTACTTTGCAGTGACATCAGTCATTTTACCAAAAAATCCACGGCGAACAGAAAAAAAAATTAATCGTGTAACAAAATTGAAGAAAAAATTAATTTTTTAAAATTTTGGGGGCTACCGTTTCTACGCAGTTAATTTTTTGGTAAAAATGACACCTTATCTTTATTCTGTAGGTCCATACGGTTAAAATGATCCCCGACTTATATAGGTTGGATAATTGTCTTCTGGAAAAAATCATAACTACATGCAGGAAAATGTATATGTTTAAAATTGTCCTCTTCTGACCCCTATAACTTTTTTATTTTTCCCCCTACAGGCCGGTATGAGAGCTAATTTTTTGTGCCGTGTTCTTAGAATTTTATCGGTACCATTTTTGCATTGATCGGACTTTTTGATAGCTTTTTATTCATTTTTTTATGATATAAAAAGTGACCAAAAATACGCTATTTTGGATTTTGGAATTTTTTGCGCGTACGCCATTGACCGTGCGGTTTAATTAATAATATATTTTTATAGTTCGGACATTTACGCACACGGCAATACCACATATGTTTATTTTATTTTTATTTACACTGTTTTTTTAATGGGAAAAGGGGGGTGATTCAAACTTTTTTTTTTAGGGAAGGGGTTAAATGACCTTTATTAACTTTTTTTTCTTCCCTTTTTTATGCAGCGATATAGGTCCCATTGGGACTTATAACACTACACACACTGATCTTTTACCCTGATCCCTGCAAAGCCACAGCTTTGCATGGATCAGCATAATAGAGGCTTGATTGCTCAAGCCTGTAGCTCAGGCTTGGAGCAATCAAGTGCCGATCGGACGTGACGGAGACAGGTAAGGAGACCTCCGCTCGTGTCCTAGCTGATCGGGACATCGCAATTTTATCACGATAGTCCCGATCAGTCCGACTGAGCTGCCAAGAAGCTTTTACTTTTGTTTTTGACGCGGTGATCAACTTTGATCACCATGTCTGATGGGTTAATAGCCCAGGGTCCCGGCTATCATTAGCAGCCGGGACTGACGCGGTGTGATGTGGGATCACGACGTGACCCCGTTTTAAACACCAGGACTGGGCGCAGTGCGTACAGGCACACCCTGCATCCCTAAGAGGTTAAATAACTAATTTTGATACATAAAAGCCAGATAAGAAGTACTGAATGGAAGGTAACTCTTGCCATTTCCAAAACAATCTGCATGTCATACTTAATAACCGTATTATTTCACTACCCCCGCACACTCCATATGCATGTTACAAAAAGTCAAAGTGTTCCACAACCCTATTGAGGCTCTCTGTAGCCAAGACATAACAATTTTAATAGCAATTTACCATAAATAAATTCCGACCAAACCAAATTTTTTCGGGAAATTCGGAGAATCGGCCAAATCGAATTTTCCAAAAATTCACTCATCTCTAGTCCCCATCCAACCCAACAGAGCTGAGAGGATCTGCAGAGAAGAATAAAAGAAAATCCCCAAATCCAGGTGTGTAAACCTTGTGACCTCATCCCCAAGAAGACTGGAGGCCGGAATCTCTGCCAAAGGGGCTTCACCTAAGTCCTGAATAAAGGGTATGAATACTTATGTGACTGCTAGATTCTAGTTTTATCTTCTCATTATATAAGTAAGAAGTTGTAACATTCTGTGATCACTTTGTCATTATGGTGAATCAGGGCAGAATGATGGGAACACAACAAAATGTGATGAAAGTGAAAGGGTCTGAATACTTTTGTATCTCTTATCATATTTTCTAAAATTCTTTTACATTTTAAATGCACTTCACCTCCACATTGGTTGAACTTGGCCACTTTTGGGGCGAATATCCTTCCTAGACAAGTGACAGCCGGAATTCAGCAATTTGTCATAGTTACATTTTTAGAGACGGACTCAAATATTTAAATCTACTTGATAAAAATATAAATTCCTGAAATGTAACACATCTTATTAGAGAAAAGGAGCTGAATCCAGACATAGAGGGAGACTGTCCACAGAGTCCGGCATTTATTAGAGAAAGTGTGAAATTCTTGCAGAAATGTATATTACAGGAGGAATTATAGAGGTGACAATTTGGCGCAGTGCACATTGACGTCCTCTGTCACATTCTAGCTGATATTTCACTTCTGCACCCAAGGTTATGTGAGTCGGGATAACATTAATCTTTGACAGTTCAACAAAGCAATGAGTTCAGATAGCGACCGAGCGGCAGGAAAAAGTCACCAAATTTGTGAATATATATATATACCGTATTTTTCGCCGTATAAGACACATTTTTCTTCCCCAAAACTGAGGGGGGAAAGTTGGTGCGTCTTATACGGCAAATACACATTAAAACCCTGTCATATCGGGTCGGTCTCTGCGGCCATCAACGGCCGGGACCCGCGGCTAATATTGGACATCACCGATCGGGTGATGCCCTGTATTAAAGGGGTACTCCGGTGCTTAGACATCTTATCACCTATCCAAAGGATAGGGGATAAGATGCCTGATCGAGGGAGTCCCGCAGCTGGGGACGCCCGTGATCATGCACGCGGCACCCCGTTAGTAATCAGTCCCCGGAGCGTGTTCGCTCCGGGTCTGATTATGCTCGACCGCAGGGCCGGCGGCGTGTGACGTCACGCCTCCGCCCCCGTGTGACGTCACGCTCCGCCCCTCAATGCAAGCCTAGCTATAACGCCCCCTCCCGTCGGCTTGCATTGAGGGGCCGAGCGTGACGTCACACGCCGCCAGCCCTGCGGTCGAGCATAATCAGACCTGGAGCGAACACGCTCCGGGGACTGATTACTAACGGGGTGCCGCGTGCATGATCACGGGCGTCCCCAGCTGCGGGACTCCCGCGATCAGGCATCTTATCCCCTATCCTTTGGATAGGGGATAAGATGTCTAAGCACCGGAGAACCCCTTTAACCCTTCAGACGCGGCGATTAAAGCTGACCGCCGCATCTGAAGCGAAAGTGAAACTAACCCAGCTGCTCAGTTGTGCTGTTCTTTCAGGACACCGGGAGGGACCATACCTGCCTCCTTGGTGTCCGATCAGCGAATGACTGCTCGTTGCCGGGATCCCATGCATGGCCGGCGCTCTCCTTCGTCGTCATCATGTCGTCGCGCACGTCGTCCCGTCATCCAATTGGAGCGACGTGTGTAGCGATGTGATGGTGGCGACAGAGAGCAAGGATCCCGGGCAGCAAAGACGTTCCGGTGCAACTGGGACACCGCAGCGACAGCGATGGAGTGGCACATCCAGGGCAGCGGTGACGGGTCTGGAGCGACGGGGCAGGTGAGTATTAACTCCTATACCAGTGGTCTTCAACCTGCGGACCTCCAGATGTTGCAAAACAGCCGTTGGCTGTCCGGGCATTCTGGGAGTTGTAGTTTTTTAACATCTGGAGGGCCGCAGGTTGAAGATCACTGTCCTATTCTTTACATTATATTTGGTTCAGAATCTTTTTTTTCTAGATTTTCCTCCTTTAAAATTGGGAGCGTCTTATATGGCGAAAAATACGGTGTGTATATATATAGGAGTGAATCTGGTGTTAGACATGGAGGAAAAAATGATGCACAGAATATTTAGATTTTAAGCTTTTTAATGTAAGTAACCATAAATACTGGGAGTTATTACTTTTTTTTGTTAAAGCTTCTATCATTTTTAATTAACATCAGATGAATTTAATTTTTCCTTTGCATCACATTAGGATTCTACAGAGACCTGCGCACCATTGCCATTATGTGCACCATTTACTTTACACATTGTATAGGATTTATTCTTCTTATTGTATTTATTAGAGCAAATAGCAAAACCTTCAAAACAATTTACAGTATATAAGAATAATTAAGCATTCATAGTAATGTTATATAGTAATATTATATGCAGAACCACATGCAGCAACTCTAAACATTTATCTATTGTTCTATTAACAAAACATAATTATATAGGCTCATATTAAAGGGGTACTCCATTGGAAAAAAAAAATTTCTAAATCAACTAATGGCAGAAAGTTGGACAGATTTGTAAATTCCTTAAAAATCTTAATCCATCCAGTACTTATCAGCTGCTGTATGCTCCACAGGAAATTATTTTCTCTGAATTTATTTTCTGTCTGACCACAGTGCTCTCTGCTGACACCTCTGTCCATGTCAGGAACTGTCCAGAGTAGGAGGAAATTCCCATAGCAAACCTCTCCTGCTCTGGACAGTTCCCGACATGGAGAGAGGTGTCAGCATAGAGAACAGTGGTCAGATTGGAAAGAACTACACAACTTCCTGTGGAACATACAGCAGCTGAACTGGAAGGATTAATATTTTTTATAGAAGTAATTTACAAATCTGTTTAACTTTATGGCACCAGTTGTTTTATAAAAACCCTCAGAAGAGAGGATCCAGCTCCTCTTTATCTCTATAGTACACCCTCAGAAGAGAGGATCCTGCTCCTCTATATTTCTATAGTACACCCTCAGAAGAGAGGATCCTGCTCCTCTATATCTCTATAGTACACCCTCAGAAGAGAGGATCCTGCTCCTCTATATTTCTATAGTACACCCTCAGAAGAGAGGATCCTACTCCCCTATATCTCTATAGTACACCCTCAGAAGAGAGGATCCTGCTCCTCTATATCTCTATAGTACACCCTCAGAACAGAGGATCCTGCGCCTCTATATCTCTATAGTACACCCTCAGAAGAGATGATCCTGCTCCTCTATATCTCTATAGTACACCCTCAGAAGAGAGGATCCTTCTCCTCTATATCTCTATAGTACACCCTCAGAAGAGAAGATCCTGCTCCTCTATATCTCTATAGTACACCCTCAGAAGAGATGATCCTGCTCCCCTATATCTCTATAGTACACCCTCAGAAGAGATGATCCTGCTCCTCTATATCTCTATAGTACACCCACAGAAGAGATGATTCTACTCCTCTATATCTCTATAGTACACCCTCAGAAGAGAGGATCCTGCTCCTCTATATCTCTGTAGTACAACCTCAGAAGAGAGGATCCTGCTCCCCTATATCTCTATAGTACACCCTCAGAAGAGAGGATCCTGCTCCTCTATATCTCTATAGTACACCCTCAGAAGAGAGGATCCTGCTCCCTATATCTCTATAGTACACCCTCAGAAGAGAAGATCCTGCTCCTCTATATCTCTATAGTACACCCTCAGAAGAGAGGATCCTGCTTCTCTATATCTCTATAGTACACCCTCAGAAGAGAGGATACTGCTCCTCTATATCTATATAGTACACCCTCAGAAGAGAGGATCCTGCTCCTCTATATCTCTATAGTACACCCTCAGAAGAGAGGATCCTGCTCCTCTATATCTCTATAGTACACCCTCAGAAGAGAGGATCCTGCTCCTCTATATCTCTATAGTACATCCTCAGAAGAGAGGATCCTGCTCCTCTATATCTCTATAGTACATCCTCAGAAGAGAAGATCCTGCTCCTCTATATCTCTATAGTACATCCTCAGAAGAGAGGATCCTGCTCCTCTATATCTCTATAGTACACCCTCAGAAGAGAGGATCCATCTCCTCTATATCTCTATAGTACACCCTCAGAAGAGAGGATCCTGCTCCTCTATATCACTATAGTACACCCTCAGAAGAGATGATCCTGCTCCTCTATATCTCTATAGTACACCCTCAGAAGAGATGATCCTGCTCCTCTATATCTCTATAGTACACCCTCAGAAGAGAGGATCCTGCTCCTCTATATCTCTATAGTACATCCTCAGAAGAGAGGATCCTGCTCCTCTATATCTCAACAGTATACCCTCAGAAGAGAGGATCCTGCTCCTCTATATCTCTATAGTACACCCTCAGAAGAGAGGATCCTGCTCCTCTATATATCTATAGTACACCCTGAGAAGAGAGGATCCTGCTCCTCTATATCTCTATAGTACACCCTCAGAAGAGAGGATCCTGCTCCTCTATATCTCCATAGTACACCCTCAGAAGAGAGGATCCTGCTCCTCTATATCTCTATAGTACACCCTCAGAAGAGAGGATCCTGCTCCTCTATATCTCTTTAGTACACCCTCAGAAGAGAAGATCCTGCTCCTCTATATCTCTATAGTACACCCTCAGAAGAGAGGATCCTGCTCCTCTATATCTCTATAGTACACCCTCAGAAGAGAGGATCCTGCTCCTCTATATCTCTATAGTACACCCTCAGAAGAGAGGATCTTACTCCTCTATATCTCTATAGTACACCCACAGAAGAGATGATTCTACTCCTCTATATCTCTATAGTACACCCTCAGAAGAGAGGATCCTGCCCTCTATTGGTGTTGAGCGGCATAGGCCATATTCGCATTCACGAATATTCGCGAATATATGGACGAATATTCGTCATATATTCGCGAATATTCGCATATTCGTAATATTCTCGTTTTATTTTCATAAACGAAAAATTTGCGAATGCGAAAATTAACATATGCAAAAATTAACATATACAAAATTAGCATAAGCGAAGATTCGCATATGCGAAAATTAGCATATGCAAATTTTCACACATGCGAAAATGCGCACACCAATCTCACACAGTAGTATTAGAGTCTTCTTACACCACACAAGCTGGAAGCAGAGAGGGATGATCACTGTGATGTGTACTGTGAAAAAAAAAAAATACAGAATATTCGTAATTCCGAATATATATATATGCGATATGCGCGAATAAATTTTGCATTGCAAATATTCGCGAGCAACACTACCCCCTATATCTCTATAGTATATATATATATATATATATATATATATATATATATATATATATATATATATATATATATATATATATATTTTGGCAACTGAAAAATATTTTTTTTATGTTTTTTACCAATATTATGTAGCTAGTTCATTTATCATCAACACTTACTGTATAAAAACAATGTATTCGGACCCCAGAAATGAATTATTAACATCCAGAAAGGAAATGTCCAAAAGTTTCAATTATTAAAGGTGAAATATTCTTATTTATAGACATCAATGAGAAAAAAAAAATCATATTCAGTTTGATGCTGTTTTTTATGCATATTATTTTAGGTAAAATATGAAATAAATATAAAAAAAGGATAACATATTTATTTTATTTATTTTCTCCTTTTAAATCAAGTCACATTTTTGGCTTTAAAAATTTATCAAAGCTGCACCACACTGCCCTGTGTATATCTGGCCTAATAATAAAGTAGAAGAAGATAATTTACAGCCAAGGCGAGAGCAAAGAAAAACATTGAGAAGGAAGAAAAAAAAAATAGAAAAAGGAGAAAAAAAATTCTTGACTTATATTTTTCTTTATTTTGCCTTTAAAGAAAATCCAAGAAAAAGAAAAAAAAGAGACTTTAAAGGGGTTCTCCAACATAAGGTGACTGTTACGCCGAGCGCTCCGGGTCCCTGCTCCTCCCTGGAGCGCTCGCGGCGTTCTCCTCTCTGCAGCGCCCCGGTCAGACCCGCTGACCGGGAGCGCTGCACTGACACTGCCGGCGGGGATGCGATTCGCATAGCGGGACGCGCCCACTAGCGAATCGCATCCCAAGCTACTTACCTGGCCCGGTCCCCGGCTGTCACGTCCTGGCGCGCGTGGCTCCACTCTCTAGGGCGCGCGCGCGCCAGCTCTCTAAGATTTAAAGGGCCAGTGCACCACTGATTGGTGCCTGGCCCAATCACTGTAATTAACTCCCACCTGCTCCACGCCTTTATAACATCACTTCCCCTTCCCTGCCTTGCCGGATCTTGTTGCCCTTGTGCCTAGTGAAAACATTTCTTGTGATTGCCATACCTGTGTTTCCAGACCTTCTGCCATTACCATTGACTACGAACCTTACCACCTGCCCTGACCTTCTGCTACGTCTGACCTTGCCTCTGTCTAGTCCTTCTGTCCCACGCCTTCTCAGCAGTCAGCGAGGTTGAGCCGTTACCGGTGGATACGACTTGGTTGCTACCGCCGCAGCAAGACCATCCCGCTTTGCGGCCGGCTCTGGTGAATACCAGTAGCAGCTTAAAACCGGTCCACCGGTACGGTCCACGCCAATCCCTCGCTGACACAGAGGATCCACATCCAGCCTGCCGAATCCTAACAGTGACTAGTAATTAAGTGTCATACAGTAATGGACATGCTTACCTAGGATCTGTGCTTGTGTTGGTGGTAAATGGCTGTGTCCTGTGTCCCCATCACGCTGCTGGCTTGTTTTTGGGAACTGACTACTTCCTGTTTCTGTGGCTTCCCTCAGACTACAATCCCCAGGATACTTTGTTTCAAGGTGTAAGGTGACTTTTTTCCCTTCTACACATTGGTCGCCCCACCCATTGCAGCATAGATGGCCTCCTTTTGATCACATGTCTTGCCTGACATCACCTTGCACACAAGCTGTGGATCTGTGTGATGATGAATTTCACATGTGCACCGGTAACGTCATCAGGGGGCGGCTTCACACACAACAGATGGCGCAGACAAGCCCCCTTTAAGCACCTGACTTGTGATGTATTGTCTCGGGCCACACAGCAAGCTGTTAAAGGTCAGAGACAACACTGATTTTGCAGTCTGCTGAAAATGAACTTTGGTTAAAAGAAAGACAAATAAATTCAATACCAGTCACGTGACACAGGTAAGTGAAGTATATTAGTGATTAGACTAACTCTGCTGCCCTTTGTCTTATATTCAAAGAGCCAAATTTCCCAGATTACCTCTTTAAATACAAAATACAGCTTCGATTTCCCTTGTATCACACAACATTACACTTATGCTAAATATCATCCAGCTGACATGAAAGAGTACCTGTCATGATCTTGTTAAATGTTATAATCCTTCCAGTTCACTGACCCCATCATGATAAACCACCCCCTGCCTTTATTATTATTATTATTATTATTATTATTATTATTATGTGTTATTATTTGTTCTACCTTGATATTGCTCTATATTTTCCGCTCAGTCAGATTCACAGACTGGGAAGGGGCGTTCCCCAGCAGACGTGACATCATCTGAAGCCATTCAGGGGAGAACTTCCTCCCTCACTCTACTACACACAGCCCAGAGCATTTCAGCGTGAGATGAGCTGTGATTGGATAAGGCTGCACCCCCTCAGCATTTCCTGATTTTGGACTTCTGCCAGGGCAGCAGGAGTCCAACGTCTGTGCAAGAGATTGGGGGAAATGTGCTCTGGACAAGTAGGGAGACACCTAGTGGCAGCTTTTTGTAACACAAATAAAACATAGAATACTTTTTTTTTTTTTTAAACAAAGTACATTAGAAATATTTTGTAGTTACCATAAGGATAGCAAAATTTTTTTAATAATAGTGCCCATTTAATCTTACATTGAAAGACAATGGTCTGACATACAAACCGAATGATGGAAAGGTCAAAAGAGAACAGAGATTAGTTCTGACTTGAAGATTGTCAACAGAAGCATCAAAGATGTAAAGTATTGGACTTTGACAATGATGTAAAATCATGAAGGGTCCTCAAAAATAGGGACCTATTGGTCGGGATGTGTCATCCTTGAAGAAGCCGAGTGGTGGCCAATCACAATGTATGGGGGTCAGTAGGGACCGAGCAGATACAGAGCAAACTGGTGGGATGTCAATGGGAGACAACAAATTATTTGGGAGACAATGAATTGTCAAGTTATCTAAACATATTTAGTATCACCAAGTGCAGAAATGTCCAAGCTATTGAAATATAATGTTATTCATACCGTACAGTGAATGTTTAACAGTAAAACCCAAAATTTCAGAATTTTGGTCACTTCATGTTAATTTTTTATTTTTTTTTTATAAAAATTGATCAAGAAAGTCCCTTTCACTCCAAAATAGTACTGACAAAAAGAAAAAATGCATTTCATGGTGCAAAAACAAAATGAACGCTCGCGTGACCCCATAGACGGAACAATAAAAATTTTACTGGGGACCGTAATTTTTCTTATAGCAACTGGTCATTTTTTATTGTAAATGTAAAGATGAAACCCCCCAAAGTGCCACCACACAGTTCAATTTATTTGTGATCGGAAATTTATAAGAACATTTTTCTCATGCGATTAAATGCGATTTAAACAATACCAATTTACATAGTTTTTCTATTATTGTACTCAATTATTCAAGTAGTTGTAAAAAGTTTTTAAATTGGTTACTCCGGTGCTCCAGCATTCTGAATATTTTGTTCAGAACGCTCGGAGCCATAGCCTGTGATTTTGAAATCACGGCCACGTCCCTTGTGGCGTTACACCAAGCCCCCTCCATTCATGTCTATGGAAGGGGGCGTGTCGGCAGACACGCACCCTCCCATAGACATGAATGGAGGGGGCGTGGTATGATGTCACAAGGGGGCGTGGACGTGATGTCATGATCTCTGCTGCAGGAACCCGGCGTTTGTTTAGAATGTCGGGTGCTGCAGGAGATCGAAGGGGACCCCTGCAGCGGGACCCCTGCGATCAGACATTTTATCCTCTATATGCTTTGGATAGGGAATAAGATGTCTAGCACCAGAGTACCCCTTTTAATCTCGCCTAATTAGTCTCGTGATCTCGATGTTTTACTGCTCGATTCTCAAAGAAGAGGAGAAAGAGGGATAAAAATGGATCAATTTACTCTTCTTCAATTAAAATTTTTATTTTTGATAAAATCTTTAACAACAAAGTCTACCCCAAAAAGTTTCACCTTTCGATCAGGGACACTTTTATCAACATTCAAAAATGGATTTTTGTTTTTATTTTGATTTCTTCTTTTTTTAAATACTTCCATGCGTCGCTGCTGGCATATAATCTGCCGGTAAGGTGTTAATCGGCAACAATCAGACAAAGCGTTTTATTAACTGTGAAAAAAAATCTATGCTTATCTTGGTGTTGTGAGATTATGATAACACTGTGGCTATCTTTTTGTGAACTGGGTATCACCTGTTGGTTTGTTGGTCATTTTCTTCCCTCCGTAACATCAGCCACCCCACCCACTGAAACACAAATGAGTTGCATTCCATTCAAAAGACTAGTGTTTTCAGGGTGCCTCCAGCTGATGCAAAATGATCTCTCTCCCACCCAGCAGTCACTCCACCGATCGACGCAGGACAGGATGTCTTTGCACACCTGACTAGTTATGTAATGTCTCACTGAACTGCGACCTGGGGAAACCCGAGAACCGAGTAATTTTGTATGCTGTTAAAAATAAATATTGGGGCGAAAATCACAGAAGAATTGCGAGACCACTAGAGATGAGAGAACTTTTGAAAAATTCTATTTGGCTGATTCGATACGAATTTATTCCCAGCAAATCTATATTAAAAATAACTATTTCTGGACTACAGAGAGCCTCAATAGGGGTATAGAACACTTTGCGGTGTTCTAACACGCATATGGAGTGTGCTGGGGTAGTGAAATAATACTGTTATTCAGAATAGCATGCAGATTACCGGCATCACTTTTAGAATCACTGCCGCACAGCAGCACAATGACAGAGCCTGCTGGTGGCATCAGTGTCAGGAGACCATATAGTGACTGAATGACAGCGTGGTGGTGTTGGCAGCATGAGGAGACCATATAGTGGCTGAATGACACAGCGTGGAGGTGTTGGCAGCATGAGGAGACCATATAGTGACTGAATGACACAGCGTGGAGGTGTTGGCAGCATAAGGAGACCATATAGTGGGTGAATGACACAGCGTGGAGGTGTTGGCAGCATGAGGAGACCATATAGTGGGTGAATGACACAGCGTGGAGGTGTTGGCAGCATGAGGAGACCATATAGTGACTGAATGACACAGCGTGTAGGTGTTGGCAGCATGAGGAGATCATATAGTTGCTGAATGGCACAGCGTGATGGTGTTGACAGCATGAGGAGACCATATAGTGGCTGAATGACACAGCGTGGAGGTGTTGGCAGCATGAGGACACCATATAGTGACTGAATGACACAGCGTGGAGGTGTTGGCAGCATGAGGACACCATATAGTGGATGAATGACACAGCGTGGAGGTGTTGGCAGCATGAGGAAACCATATAGTGGCTGAATGACAAAGCGTGGAGGTGTTGGCAGCATGAGGAGACCATATAGTGGCTGAATGACACAGTGCGGAGGTGTTGGCAGCATGAGGACACCATATAATTGCTGAATGACAAAGTGTGGAAGTGTTGGCAGCATGAGGACACCATATAGTGGCTGATTGACACCGCGTGGAGGTGTTGGCAGCATAAGGAGACCATATAGTTGCTGAATGACACAGCCTGGAGTTAGAGTTGGAGTAGACACTAGGGCATCATAATCCCAAAGATTAAAAGATGAATATTGAAATTAAAATTCAAGATTTTGGGTAGCTAGTGCTACCATAACAAAATTTTTAGGGCTAGACTAAGGCCCAGCAGCATCAGTAAATGATACATTGGATGAATGGCACAGCCTGGAGTTGGCTGCAGCATGAAAAGACCATATAGTGGCTGAATGGTACAGCCTGGAGTTAGTGGCAGCATGAGGAGACCATATAGTGGCTGAATGGCTCAGACTGGATTTGGCTGAAGCATGAGGAGACCATATAGTGGCTGAATGGCTCAGCCTGGATTTGACTGAAGCATGAGGAGACCATATAGTGGCTGAATGAGACAGCCTGGAGGTGTCAGCAGGAGCATCCGGCGTCCTGAAAGTGACCCAGTGACAGAGTGATCCGGTGGGTGGCAATAAAAGTACCCAGTGATGAAGGTTGGTGAACAAAGGTCTGATGTTGAGGAATGTTTGTAACTGGGGAGCAGCCCCTTAAATCTGTTTGGCACTATCCATATTTGTGGAGTGTTGGTGTAGCATCATGGTCAATCTACTCTGAGTCATCTGGCATTGGTGGCTGGAAATCCTGGCTGATCCATGCCTGATTCATCTTGACAAACGTCAGTCTCTCCACATTTTTCATGGACAGACAAGTTCTCCTCGGAGTGACTATGGCCCCGGCCGCACTAAACACCCGCTCTGATGGCACACTACTGGCCGGGCAGGACAGCTTTTCCAGGGCAAACTCTGCTAGTTGCAGCCACAAATCAAGTTTGGCTGCCCAGAAGTCCAGCGTTGGCATGGCCCAGTGTTGGCATGGTCATGTCAAGGTATGCCACCACCTGCTGGTTCAGGTCCTGCTCCATGTCTACCTGCTGCTGATGAGTTGTTTCACTATGCGAGTGAAGAAAGCTACTCATCAGCGACTGTAGACTCAGGCCGCTGCTGATGGAGCTGGTACTGCTTCTGCCACCCCTCCCCTCCCCAGCAGCCATGGCAGTGGAAGGTTAGCGCAGAGGGCCCCCCGAGTCAGACCTGCGAGTGGATGGACGGTGGTGCCGATAGGTATGGGCCAACTGACTACATAGGATGCCTCTATAGTAAGTCACTTTGTTCTCCCTCTCAGTGGGTGTAAAAAAGGCCCCCATTTTGTGCCAGTAGAGAGGGTCCAATAAGGTGGAGATCCAGAAGTCATCCTGCTGCCGAATGATGACAATTCGGGGGTCACTACGCAAGCAACTGAGCATGCATCATGCCATTTGCGCCAGTGACTCGGAGGGACTACCTGCCTGCATGTCCACTGCATACTGCCACGGTGTGTCTGGGTTCTCTGTCTCGCCTTCCTCATAATAACCCTCTAGCTCCTCTGGCTGCTCCTCCTCTCCTGTCAGATTACTAGAAAAACCTTCCATTTGGCAAAACTTAAATAGGCGCTGTCAAATATAAAAACTTTTGATATGTTGTAAAGCATGTATAACCAACAGGTTTTGCAATTGCTTTCATTAGAAAATTTTCAGTATTTCATACTGAAAAAGCCGGACACACAACTGCCCCCCTCCCCCCCTTTCCCTCGCGTTCTGGAATGCATTCAGTCCATCTGTGTACACTGCTCCGTCCTGGACGTTGGGGGGGGGGGGGGGGGGGGGAGCTGTACACACTGCAGACTCATGTGAAGAGAAGGGGAGGTGCAGGAAGACCGCTGCCAGGCTCTCACTAATGTCTTCTGTGTGAGAGAGGCAGAAACACATTGCATTGTAGACGAAAAAGTAAGTGTCCTTGCATGTATGTGTGTGTGGATGTATGTGTGTGTGTGTTTATCTAATGTGTATGTGTAAGAATATATGAAGCTAGTGTGTGTGTCTGTAATAAAGGGGGACTACAATCATATGCCTCCAGCTGTTGCAAAACTAAAACTCCCAGCATGCCTACAGCCAAATGATGTGTGGGGATGCTAGGAGCTGTAGTTTTGCAACAGCTGGAGGCACCCTGGTTGGGAAGCACTGAACTGAGGTGAGGGAGGGGGAGGTTGGGGAGTGGCTATCACAGTGAGTACCTGCCCCCCCCTGCTTCTTGTGGACAAAATTAAGGTATTTCAGAAATAAAGCTAATTCTGAGACAAATGTAGGTCATAGACACATAAAAAAAAGTACATGTGCATGATCAGGATGAGATACTGATCAACATATAACAGTTTTGTTTTTTTGAGTGATCTGACGGGTACGCTTTAAACTGTGCTCCACTATGCACCTCATCCTCCTCCTCCAGTTCAGCCCCCCACAGGACTCATGTAGCCGTGAGATGTAGACGCCACATCTCCATTGCCGTGACCAACCATCGTTTCCAACACGTGTTGTAGGCAATGTAGGAGTGGAATGACATCGTTCATCCCGTAATCCTGGCGACTGACTAATAATGTGGCTTCCTCAAAGGGCCTGAGCAAACGGCAGGTGTCACGAATGAGCTGCCACTGGTTCACATTAAAATTACACAGGGGAGTTCCCCTATCCACTTATTATCAAGAAATCGGTGATGATTTTTCTCTGTTCGTATAGTCGGTCCAACATATGTAGGGTGGAATCCCAACGTGTGGCAACATCACAAATTAGACTATTTTGTGGGATACCATTCTGACGCTGCAGCTCAAGGAGGGTGTGCTTTGCGGTGTACGAGTGGCTGAAGTGCATGCAAAGTTTCCTTCCCATTTTTAGGATGTCTTGCAAATAGGGGGAACACTTCAGGAACCACTTCACAACCAGATTGAACACGTGTGCCATGCAGGGCGCATGACTCAACCTTCCCAGTCGCAGCGCAGACAAGATGTTCTTCCCGTTGTCGGTCACCATGGTTTCCATTTCCAGTTTTCGTGAAGTAATCCATCCTCCGATTTCTTTACAAATGACTTTTAGCATAGCAGTTCCTCCCCTGTGTGACTCATTTTGCCAAGGCAAACCATGTGAAGAACAGTGTGACACCGCCATGCCCTACACACATGGTATGCTGAAGAGCCACTGAGACTTGTATGGGCAGTGGAGGCTGAAGGCATGGTACACACCGACAGGCTCAAGGACTGGCACACCTTCTCTTCCACAAAATTGTGCAGGGCTGGTACTGCTTTCTTTGCAACAAAATTATGTCTTGGGACTCTCCACCTTGGCTCGGCACAAGCCATCAATTCTCTGAAAGGTGCAGAGTCCACCACTTGAAATGGGAGGGACTGCAGCACCAGCAACTTGGACAGGAGCACATTCAGCTTCTGCGCCGTTGGATGAGTGGGTGCATACTGTTGTCTCTTGGACATGGCTTCGCCGATGGATTGTTGGCGGAATGGCTGACAAAAATTAGGAGGAGCAGGAGCATCTGGAGCAACAGAAGCAGGGAATGACACACAGCACCCTTCGACTGAGGTGGTGGAGCCTTGACTGGCTGAAAGAGGGAGTGACGTGCCACAGGGTGATTCAGCAGGCTGGACCACTATATCGGAGCCACAGTTCTCCTAGGCCACTTTATGGTGGCAAAGCATATGTTGATGCAGGGCCGTGGTGCCAACATTGGGACCGATGCCACGCTTCACCTTCTGCCGACATCTTCACCTTCTGCCGACTTATCTTGCACGTGGCTATGTGAACCTCCTTCGGATGCTTGATGAAAAACTGCCGCACCGCCGAGTAGCTGATTTTCCCACCAACAGTCCGCACTGATTGACTGCTATTGCCTCCGTCTCCAGGAACCCCTGTTCCACTACCTCTCGGAAAGGTAGGCTGCCGCGAAGCAGGTGGTCACCCCCAGGCACGTTTGGCTCAAGAATTTCCACTCCTGCCACCATGCTGACTGAAAACAATGCTACCACCTTGCTGGCTCAGCTGCTGCCTCAAGGGAAACCTGCAACTCTCTTCTCCTGATGATGATGAAGCCCCTTCTGCACCCGGCTCCCAATTGCGATCGGCTTAATCATCATCAACAGGTGTTTGCACGTCACTGATGTCCTCTTCAGGTTCCCCAACAGTGTCTGCTTCAGGACCCTGAACCCTGGCAACACTGTCTCCCATGTCACTCTCCTCATCACTACTTGGCTGCCTAGCGGAGCAAGCAGTGCATGTCTCCTCCCCTTCTTGGCTGGGCAGTAGCTGCTGGCTGTGCTCTATTAGATCCTCCTCAGTAAATAGTGGAGCTGAACCCACAGCATAAGATACTTCTGTAGGAGAGGGAACAGCATAGGACAAAGGCAATGGGAGGACAGGGACTGCTCCCGGGCCGTGCCAACTGAGGGTTGTGTCTGAGGAACCCACCGACTGTTGACTGGGGGTGTCAGATGTCACTTGTGATGAAGTGGATGATCGTGTTAACCAATCGATGATGACAGATGGGTTGCTGGTCGGGACACGACCGCTGGCTGATACGGGAGCTCAGGCATCTCGCTGCGACCTCTGCCTGAAGTATTTAGGCCTCTGCCACTCCTCTGCGCACGTCTTGTTACTTCTCTGCCTGACACAGTGCGTATATGAGGGGAATAAAATACGCTTCACTACGCTTAAAACAGTATTTTTCTTGAACAGCAGTAGGTGATAACTTTTGGCTGTCCTTTCACAGTATGTAACCCCTTGACAGATTAACAGGTACAAAATAGTACACTATTTAGATGTACGTATGCGGTATGCACTTATGAGGGCAGACAAATGCATTACAGTACCCTTAAAAAAAATTAGTTTTGTAAAACACCAGCAGTACACAACAGTGCTGCAGCCAAAAAAAGCTGTGTATTAAACACAAAATTACACCCTGTCACAGACTATTAGGAATGGACCATGGACTGCTGGGTATTATACCGTCTACTGACTAGTATAACCAGTAGATGATTTGTTGTGGAACAAAGACACTGAATTGCACTGAAAAATTCTTCCTGCCTCCTCTGCTAAGGTTTACGAAGTTGAAGCAGCTTGTTGAAATGTATTAGACAACACACAGCTCTCTGCCCCTCTCTGTAATACTGCTCTCCATCCACCAGAATGCTGACGTGACTAGGAGGTGAAACGCTGCTGGAATGCGCTTTTCTGTGTAACACACAGCGATGTCCGTCCTATCTGTATGCAGTGTAATTTATGATATGACGAGCCGCAAAATGGCTGCCGATTATATAAGGCTGTGACATCACAGGGGTGACTGGCTGCTGATAGGCTGCATCCTGCATGTGATTCAGGGTCATCCCGCCTACTTGCCTTCTCACCTAGCCTTCCCGCCTTCCCAGCGTTCCTTGCCCCATGTACTGACATGTAGATTTAGATGCCCTGGAGCCTGGAATGCTTTAAAATGGAGTTTAATGAAGCAATTTGCACGATATTCATTGCAAATCAAATATTTCATGAAATTCGTAATGAATTTGGGTTTGTCAGCTTCGATTCACTCATCTCCAGAGATCGCCATGAAACACAGGTTCAGACACTATATTAGGACTCACTTTACAGCCTCTGTAGCATAGTCAAATAAAAAAAAAATCCTGGAATACCCCTTTAAAAGCTGTGCCAGAAAAGTGTCAAACAGCAATAATAAGACATTGACCCTCATTCACTAAGCTCCTTCTGACAGTTTTTTGGGGGGGTTTGGTGCACACTGCTTGCCAACTGTATGCCCTGGGGCTGCATCAGCATGTGACTTAAAAGGGTTTTCTGGCTTTATACACAATTGGGCGTTCATGAGTAGAGTCCTGCACCATAACGGGTTCCCTGAAGAATTTATAAATTCAGTTTTTGCTCTATATACTAACCCGTCTGCTAGGGTGTTCATAAACAACTCTTTTTTCCGACCCCTTCCCCATAGCCAATGGGACTAGGCAAGGTTGCCCACTTTCTCCACTTCTATTTGTACTTGTCGTAGAACCCCTTGCTATTAAAATTAGAAATAACAATTCAATATAGGGTTTAGCATCTGAACACGTGATCAATAAAATCTGCCTTTTTTCAGACGACATCCTACTATTACTCTCTGACCCACAACATTCCCTTCCTGAACTTTCTATAGAACTGCGAAATTACAGTACAGTATCCTATTACAAAGTTAACGCTACCAAATCTCACATCCTCAAGATCTGGCTTTCCAAACAACTCACTTCACACATCCAACAATCATTTCCGTATAAATGGGAAACAACTTCTCTTTCCTATTTAGGCATTAACCTAACAATAGACATAAATAATTTGATACCGGAAAATTACCATGAGCTTTATTCTTCCATCCAGAAAGACTTAACATCATTTGGTAGATACTCTTGGAGTTGGTTTGGAAGGATTAGCGTCTACAAGATGTTCATCCTCCCAAAGCTTCTGTACCTTATGCGAACCATTCCTATGGCATTACCCGTGAGCTTACTGAATAAATTTAGGAGACAAATGTCAGACTTTGTATGGCAAAAATCTAAACCGAGATTGTAAGCATCACTTATGACTAAAAAAGCTGAAAACGGAGGAACTGGGCTACCTAACTTGTCGGCATATCTTCAAGCCACACTACTGAAACAGTCATTAGAGTGGCTGAAGCCTCCCATTGACAAAAAGCCATGGGTCCTTCTAGAGGAATCTTTATGCGCTATTGAAGACTGGACACCATTATTATTAAACTCTCATAAAATAAACAAAAATAAACTTAGAATAAACAAAATAGTCCCGGACAACATAAAAATGTGGAATATAAGGCCCACTGCAAACAATGATACTGCTACTGATTGCTCAATCAACCTGACCATACAATCTGTTCTACTCTATACTCCACTCTCCGACCTTCAAACTTGGACAGATAGAGGCATTATTTCACTAAAACATTTGTACAGAGACAATAAACCAATATCTTTGAAGAACTCCAATCAATATACGGTTTACCAGATGAAGAAGATCATATAACACCATTGTCAAACATTTGAAACAATTTCCCCAACCCACAGTATCCATTCCTCAAACACTTGTAGACCTCATGAACCTATCCTCTGACTCCATCTCAAAAATGACCCCATTATATCAGTTCTACAATAACGACCTATATATAAATAATGGGCCACAGCATTCTAAGTGGGAAAAATAATTAAACCTGACAATCTCTAACTATGAATGGGCTCAGGCTCTTAAATCTTTAAATAAACACACATCGTGTTTAGGCCATAGAGAAAACATTTTCAAGATGGTCTCTATGTGGTACTATACCCCGGCCAAATTGCATTACATGATCCCCTCATGTTCCCAACTATGTTGGAGGGGATGCGGGTTGACAGGCACCATAAGTCACATTTTCTGGTCATGTCCTGCACTTCACACATTGAAAAAAGGTGTGGAGGAATTAGTACAACTGGTTTCACACAAGTCATTATCCATATCCAGCAAACTTGTACTTTTAAACATAGGCCTTCACACAGCAGACACCGCTTATAGAACACCTTTATGCCATATCCTAATAGCCTACAGATCCCAACTTGCAGCAAGGTGGAAATCCTCTTCTGTCCCTTCTACAGCCGACATTATAGAAGCAGTCAAGTCCAATAGTTTTTACGAAACGACGTACGCTTGGAAGCTAAACAACAGACGGACCTGCGAGTCGAGATGGAAGACCTGGACGAAGCACTATCCACTGGCCTAGGTGTTACTAATTAACCATGCACATCACTTCTATTACGGTTTTATTTGATTTCATGCTGTTCTGGGATCCATTCCATTAACCTCTTAAGGACCCAGCCATTTTACACCTTAGGACCCGGCCATTTTTTGAACATCTGACCACTGTCACTTTAAACATTAATAACTCTGATGCTTTTAGTTATCATTCTGATTCCGAGATTGTTTTTTAGTGACATATTCTACTTTAACATAGTGATAAAAAAAATTTGTAACTTGCATCCTTTCTTGGTGAAAAATTTGCTAATTTAATGAAAAATTAGAAAATTTAGCATTTTTCTAACTTTGAAGCTCTCTGTAAGGAAAATGGATATTCAAAATATTTTAATTTTTTTTTCACATATGCAATATGTCTACTTTATGTTTGCTTCATAAAATTGACAAGTTTTTACTTTTGGAAGACACCAGAGGGCTTCAAAGTTCAGCAGCAATTTTCCAATTTTTCACAAAATTTCCAAACTCACTATTTTTCAGGGACCAGTTCAGGTTTGAAGTGGATTTGAAGGGTCTTCATCTTAGAAATACCCCACAAATGACCCTATTATAAAAACTGCACCCCCCAAAGTATACAAAATGATATTCGGTCAGCCTTTTAACCCTTTAGGTGTTTCACAGGAATAGCAGGAAAGTGAAGGAGAAAATTCACAATCTTCATTTTTTACACTCGCATCTTCTTGTAGACCCAATTTTTTAATTTATACGAGGGGTAAAAGGAGAAAATGTATACTTATATTTGTAGCCCAATTTCTCTTGAGTAAGCACATACCTCATATGTCTATGTAAAGTGTTCGGTGGGCGCAGTAGAGGGCTCAGAACCGAAGGAGTGACAAGGGGATTTTGCAGAGTAAGTTTTTCTGAAATGGTTTTTGGGGGGCATGTTGCATTTAGGAAGCCCCTATGGTGCCAGAACAGCAAAAAAAAAAAAAAAAAAAAAACACATGCCATACCATTTTGGAAACAAGACCCCTTGAGGAACATAACAAGGAATTAAGTGAGCCTTAATACTCCACATGTGTTTCACGACTTTTGCATATGTAAAAAAATAAAATAACATTTCACTAAAATGTGTGTTTCCCCCCAAATTTCACATTTTTGCAAGGGTTAATAGCAGAAAATACCCCCAAAATTTGTAACCCCATCTCTTCTGAGTATGGAGGTACCCCATAAGTTGACCTGAAGTGCACTACGGGCGAACTACAATGCTCAGAAGAGAAGGAGTCATATTTGGCTTTTTGAGAGCAAATTTTGCTCGAGGGCATGTCCCATATAGGAAGCCCCTATGGTGCCAGGACAGCAAAAAATACCCACATGGCATACCATTTTGGAAACTAGACCCCTTGAGGAACGTAACAAGGAATAAAGTGAGCCTTTATACCCCACACGGGTTTCACGACTTTTGCATACGTAAAAAAAAAAAATCATTAAAATGGGTGTTTCCCCCCAAATTTCACATTTTTGCAAGGGTTAATAGCAGAAAATACCCACCAAAAATTGAAACCCCATCTCTTTTGAGTATGGAGGTACCCCATAAGTTGACCTGAAGTGCACTACGAGCGAACTACAATGCTCAGAAGAGAAGGAGTCATATTTGGCTTTTTGAGAGCAAATTTTGCTCTGGGGGCATGTCGCATTTAGGAAGCCCCTATGGTGCCAGGACAGCAAAATAACCCCCCATGGCATACCATTTTGGAAACTAGACCCCTTGAGGAACTTAACAAGGGGTACAGTGAGCATTTACCCCCACTGGTGTCTGTCAGATCTTTGGAACAGTGGTCTGTACAACATTTTTAATTTGCACAGCCCTGTTCCAAAGATCTGTCAGACACCTGTGGGGTGTAAATTCTCACTGCACCCCTCATTACATTCCGTGAGGGGTGTAGTTTCCGAAATGGTGCCACATGTGGGGTTTTGTTTTTTTTGCGTTTGTCAAAACCGCTGTAACAATCAGCCACCCCTGTGCAAATCACTTCAAATGTACATGGTGCACTCTCCCTTCTGGGCCTTGTTGTGCGCCCCCAGAGCACTTTGCGCCCACATATGGGGTATCTCCGTAGTCGGGAGAAATTGCATTACAAATTTTGGGGGGCTTTTTTCCATTTTACCTCTTGTCAAAATGAAAAGTATAGGGCAACACCAGCATGTCAGTGTAAAAAATTAATTTTTTACACAAACATGCTGGTGTAGACCCCAACTTCACATTTTCATAAGGGGTGAAAGGAGAAAAAGCCCCCCAAAATTTGTTAGGCAATTTCTCCCGAGTACGGCGATACCCCATATGTGACCCTAAACTGTTGCCTTGAAATACGACAGGGCTCCAAATTGAGAGCGCCATGCGCATTTGAGGCCTAAATTAGGGATTTGCATAGGGGTGGACAGAGGGGTATTCTACGCCAGTTATTCCCAAACAGGGTGCCTCCAGCTGTTGCAAAACTCCCAGCATGCTTGGACAGTCAACGGCTGTCCAGCAATACTGGGAGTTGTTGTTTTGCAACAGCTGGGGGCTCCATTTTGGAAACAGTGGCTTACCAGACGTTTTTCATTTTTATTGGGGAGGGGAGGGGGGCTGTGTAGGGGTATGTGTATATGTAGTGTTTTTTACTTTTTATTTTATTTTGTGTTAGTGTAGTGTAGTGTAGTGTTTTTAGGGTACAGTCACATGGGCAGGGGGGGTTACAGCGAGTTTCCCGCTGCGAGTTTGAGCTGCCGTGCAAAATTTGCTGCATCGCAAACTTGCAGCCTGATACTCACTGTAAGCCCCCTGCCCATGTGAATGTATCCTGTACATTCACAGGGGGGGACCTCCAGCTGTTGCAAAACTACAACTCCCAGCATGTACTGTCTATCAGTGCATGCTGGTAGTTATAGTTTTGCAACAGCTGGAGGCACACGGGTTGGGAAACACTGAGTTAGGAAACAGACAATGTTTCCCAACCAGTGTGCCTCCAGCTGTTGCAAAACCACAACTCCCAAACATTCTCAGGCATGCTGGGAGTAGTAGTTCGGCAACATCTTTAGAGCCAGATGTTGCCGAACTACAACTCCCAGCATGCTTGGAGTTGTAGTTTGCAACATCTGGAGGACTACAGTTTGCAGACCACTAATACAGTGGTTCCCAATCTGTGCCCTTCCAGATGTTGCAAAACTACAACTCCCAGTATGCCAAAACTGTCCAGGCATGCTGGGAGTTGTAGTTCTGCAACATCTGAAGGGCCAGATGTTACAGAACTAAAACTCCCAGCATGCCTGGACAGTAAGGGCATGCTGAGGATGTGTAGTTTTGCAACATCTGGAAGGGCACAGTGGTCTCCAAACTGTGGACCTCCAGATGTTGCAAAACTGCAACTCCCAGCATGCCCAGATGCCAAGGGCTGTCTGGGCATGCTGGGAGTTGTAGTTTACAGGGTCCCATTACAGCAATGCATGTCGCTTTACGGCGACGTGCATTGCTGTAAAGGGCCCGACCGCGGCTGAAGATCAACTCACCTGTCGCCGCCGCCGCCGTCTTCATCGTCTGGATCCGGGTCTTCAGGGACGAGGTAAGTACCGGGGCCGGGCCCCAGCACTCCCCGCGTCCTCCGGTCTTCCTCCCGTCCTGTCCGGACTTTCAGGGGCCGGGCAGGACGGGAGGAAGTAACCGGCCCCCCTCCTGCGATTGGTCGGTTAACTAACCGACAGATCGCAGGGAATAGGAGGAGGTAGCCGGCTTGCCACCTCGCTCCTAGCCTTCAGCATGGTCCTGACTGTCTGTGACAGCCGGGATCATGCGAAATTACCGGGCGGTCGGGTCCCAGAGACCCGATCAGCCCGGTATCGCCGCAGATCGCAAGGGCGATTTCCCTTGCGATTTGTGGCCATCGCCGACATGGGGGGCCTACATGGCCCCCCTCGGCGTTTGCCCTGGATGCCTGCTTAAGGATTTCAGCAGGCATCCAGTTCCGATCTCTACCCGGCGCGCGGCAGAGACCGGAAAACGCCAGGGCGTATGGATACGCCCTGGGTCCTTAAGGCCCAGGGTGTGAGGGCGTATCCATACGCCCTGGGTCCTTAAGAGGTTAAATTATGTTCAGCCTATATTATTAAATGGTACTACTCTAACTACCCATTACTACTTATGATTACTGGGTGTCACACTTTGCACATATTTCTGGTAAGTCTTCCTGTGACGAGAGAGCGAAGGACTACGGGATCTAGTCATGAAAAATACTGTTCTTCGCTACAGAGTTATAGGTATGACTATAAAATACTTTAAAACTGCTTATGTGAAGTTTTTCAAGGTGACCTATAATGATCTACCGAATATGTCTATAATATCCGCAACATCCAAAGACATGATTCTGCAAATTAATATTTCTACATACAGCTGAGTGATTGCTTTAGTAATATTTATATAACTGTGTTATATTTGTTATATATTGTTCCTTGGCCACGTTGTTTTCTTTGGCCAATCTTTCCTTTGTTGTAAATTTCTCAAAAAAAAATCCAATAAAATTTTTTTTATTTAAACCAAAGGATAGGGGATATGATGTATGATTGCTCGGGTCCCGCCACTGGGGACCCCCACAATCTTGGGGCAGCCTCCAGCATTCTGTGCATGGCACTGCCTCCGAGACGGAGACATTACTTCAAGGCCACGATCCCTCCATTCATGTCTATGGGAAGGGGGGTGACGGCCGTCATGCCCCTCCCATAGACATGAATGGTGGGCCGTGGCCATGACATCACATCCCCATCTCGGAGGCAGCGCCCAGCACAGAACGCCGGAGGCTGCACCGAGATCACGGGGGTCCCCGGCGGCGGTACCCTTGCGATCATACATTATATCCCCTATCCTTTGGTTAGGGAACAAAATGTACACTGCTCAAAAAAATTAAGGGAACACTAAGACAACACATCCTAGATCTGAATTAATGAACTAATCATATGAAATACTTTTGTCTTTATATAGTTGAATGTGACAACAAAATCACACAAAAATGATCAATGGAAATCAAATGTATCAACCCATGGAGATCTGGATATGGAGTCACTCAAAATCACAGTGGAAAATCCCACTACAGGCCGATCCAACTTTATGTAATGTCCTTAATATAAGTCCCAATGAGGCTCAGTAGTGTGTGTGGCCTCCACATGCTTCTGATGAGGTAGAAAATGGTCCTTCTGATGAGGTGGAGGATGGATTTCTGAGGGATGTCCTCCCAGACCTGGACTTAAGCATCCGCCAACTCCTGGACAGTCTGTGGTGGATGGAGCGAGACATCCCAGATGTGCTCAATCGGATTCAGGAGCGGGTGGCCAGTCCATAGCATCAATGCCTTCCTCTTGTAGGAACTGCTGACACACTCCAGCCTCATGAGGTCTAGCATTGTCTTGTATTAGGAGGAACCCAGGGCCAACCCCACCAGAATATGGTCTCACAAGGAGTCTGAGGATCTCATCTTGGTACCTAATGGCAGTCAGGCTACATCTGTCAAGCACATGGAGGGCTTTGCGGCCCCCCAAAGAAATGCCACCCCACACCATTACTGACCCACCGTCAAACCAGACATACTGGAGGATGTTGCAGGCAGCAGAACTTTCTACACGGCGCCTCCAGACTCTGTCACATCTGTCACATATGCTCATTGTGAACCTGCTTTCATCTGCGAAGAGCACAAGACACCAGTGGCGAATTTGGCAATCTTGGTGTTCTCTGGCAAATGGCAAATATTCTGCACGGTGTTGGGCAGTAAGGACAACCCCCACCTGTGGACGTCGCGCCCTCATACCATACGTTACCCAATGGCCGTCACACCCCCTCCCATAGACTGGCATTGAGGTGGCATGGCCGTGACATCACGAGCGGGCTGTTAACATGAAATCACCAGCCTCCACCCCGCATCGCCAGTCATCCGTCACAGAGAGAGAGGTTCACTCCGTGAATTGGTGTTACGTTATGTGCTCCGGCCGCACACGCTGGTCGTGAGCGCATGGTCCTGTTACCTGCTGCTGCCAGCAGGGCTGGGATTCGTATCGGGGGACGCACCCGCATGCAAATCCCAGTGTGTAACTTACCTTCTGCTTCTCCTGCCCCCGCCTCTGCCCCTCTGCTCCAGAGCGCAAGAAAGAGGTGAGTCTCTACATCATCCTTACAACTGCCGTATAGATCTTCTGCCTGGTACCACTCCTCCTCGTGGAAGGATATACCCTCAATCAGTTCCTGAGACCAAAGCCATGGCTGAGTATATCCAGTAGAATCTCCAAAAGGGATTTATCCGTAAGTCCTCTTCTCCTACTGGAGCTGGTTTCTACTTTGTAGGGAAGAAGGATGGCTCACTCCGTCCACGCATTGACTACAGGGGACTTAACAAAATTATGGTAAAGAACCTGTTACGCCTAGCGCTCCGGGTCCCCGCTCCTCCCCGGAGCGCTCACGGCGTCTTTCTCCCTGCAGCGCCCCGGTCAGTCCCGCTGACCGGGAGCGCTGCACTGTCATGGCCGTTGGGGATGCGATTCGCACAGCGGGACGCGCCCGCTCGCGAATCGCATCCCAGGTCACTTACCCGTCCCGGTCCCCTGCTGTCATGTGCTGGCGCGCGCGGCTCCGCTCTCTAGGGCGCGCGCGCGCCAGCTCTCTGAGACTTAAAGGGCCAGTGCACCAATGATTGGTGCCTGGCCCAATTAGCTTAATTGGCTTCCACCTGCTCCCTGGCTATATCTGATCTCCTCCCATGCACTCCCTTGCCGGATCTTGTTGCCTTGTGCCAGTGAAAGCGTTTAGTGTGTCCAAAGCCTGTGTACTAGTGTTGCTCGCGAATATTCGCAATTCGAATATTATTCGCGAATATCGCATATTCGCGAATTCGCGAATTTCGCGAATATAGCGCTATATATTCGTAATTACGAATATTCGTTTTTTTTTTTTTTCTTTTCTTCACAGTACACATCACAGTGATCACTCCTCTCTGCTTCCAGCTTGTGTGGTGTAAAGAAGGCTGTAATACTACTGTGTGAGACTGGCGTGCGAAAGTTCGCATATGCGAAAATTAGCATATGCTAATTTTCGCATATGCGAATTTCCACACATGCTAATTTTCGCATGCGCGTATTTTCGCGTACGCGAAAATAAAACGAGAATATAACGAATATGCGAATATTCGCGAATATATGACGAATATTCGTCCATATATTCGCGAATATTCGCGAATTCGAATATGGCCTATGCCGCTCAACACTACTGTGTACCTGAACTTCTGCTATCCATCCTGACTACGAACCTTGCCGCCTGCCCCCGACCTTCTGCTACGTCTGACCTTGCCTCTGCCTAGTCCTTCTGTCCCACGCCTTCTCAGCAGTCAGTGAGGTTGAGCCGTTGCTAGTGGATACGACCTGGTTGCTACTGCCGCAGCAAGACCATCCCGCTTTGCGGCTGGCTCTGGTGAAAACCAGTAGCCTCTTAGAACCGGTCCACTAGCACGGTCCACGCCTATCCCTCGCTGACACAGCGGATCCACAACCCGTAAGCCGAATCGTGACAGTAGATCCGGCCATGGATCCCGCTGAGGTGCCGCTGCCAAGTCTCGCTGACCTTACCACGGTGGTCGCTCAGCAATCGCAGCAAATTGCCCAACAAGGACAGCAGCTGTCGCAGTTGACCGCTACGTTACAGCAACTTCTGCCTCTGCTACAGAAGCAACCATCTCCTCCGCCAGCTCCTGCACCTCCTCCGCAGCGAGTGGCCGCCCCTAGCCTCCGCTTGTCCCTGCCGGACAAATTTGATGGGGACTCCAGACTCTGCCGTGGATTTTTGTCTCAGTGTTCCCTGCATATGGAGATGTTGTCGGACTTGTTTCCTACAGAACGGTCTAAGGTGGCGTTCGTAGTAAGCCTTCTTTCAGGAAAGGCCTTGTCTTGGGCCACACCGCTCTGGGACCGCAATGATCCTGCCACAGCCACAGTCCAGTCCTTCTTCGCTGAAGTCCAGAGTGTCTTCGAGGAGCCTGCCCGAGCTTCTTCTGCCGAGACTGCCCTGTTGAACCTGGTCCAGGGTAATTCTTCAGTGGGCGAGTACGCCATCCAATTTCGTACTCTTGCTTCCGAGTTATCATGGAATAACGAGGCTCTCTGCGCGACCTTTAAAAAAGGCCTATCCAGTCGCATCAAGGATGTGCTGGCCGCACGAGAGATTCCTGCCAACCTCCAAGAACTCATCCATTTGGCTACCCGCATTGACATGCGTTTTTCTGAGCGACACCAAGAGCTCCGCCAGGAAAAAGACTTAGATCTCTGGGCACCTCTCCCACAGCATCCTTTGCAGTCTACGCCTGGGCCTCCCGCCGAGGAGGCCATGCAAGTGGATCGGTCTCGCCTGACCCAGGAAGAGAGGAATCGCCGTAGAGAAGAAAATCTTTGTCTGTACTGTGCCAGTACTGAGCATTTTTTGGTGGATTGCCCTATCCGTCCTCCACGTCTGGGAAACGCACGCACGCACCCAGCTCACGTGGGTGTGGCGTCTTTTGGTTCTAAGTCCGCTTCTCCTCGTCTCACGGTGCCCGTGCGGATTTCTTCTTCAGCCAACTCCTCCTTCTCAGCCGTGGCCTGCTTGGACTCTGGTGCCTCTGGGAATTTTATTTTGGAGTCCTTTGTTAATAAATTCTGCATCCCGGTGACCCGTCTCGTCAAGCCGCTCTACATTTCCGCGGTCAACGGAGCCAGATTGGATTGCACCGTGCATTACCGCACAGAACCCCTCCTGATGTCTATTGGACCCCACCACGAAAGGATTGAGTTCTTCATTCTCCCCAACTGTACCTCTGAGGTCCTCCTCGGTCTGCCATGGCTCCGGCTTCATTCCCCCACCCTTGATTGGACCACCGGGGAGATCAAGAACTGGGACTCTGCCTGCCACAGGAAGTGCCTCTCCCCCCCTCCCAGTCCCATCAGGCAAGCCTCTGTGTCCCCTCATGGCTCCCGTCCTTGTGTCTCCCTGCCCCGTGCCAAACTTCACCCTCTGCCCTCCCTCCCCATTCCAACTCCTGCTGTACTGCCTCCCGTTGAGGAAGCCATCCTTTCTTTACCGGTGTCCTCATCCCAGGGGAGGCAGTTACCGGACAAAAAAAAGGGGAGACCTAAGGGGGGGGGTACTGTTACGCCTAGCGCTCCGGGTCCCCGCTCCTCCCCGGAGCGCTCACGGCGTCTTTCTCCCTGCAGCGCCCCGGTCAGTCCCGCTGACCGGGAGCGCTGCACTGTCATGGCCGTTGGGGATGCGATTCGCACAGCGGGACGCGCCCGCTCGCGAATCTTATCCCAGGTCACTTACCCGTCCCGGTCCCCTGCTGTCATGTGCTGGCGCGCGCGGCTCCGCTCTCTAGGGCGCACGCGCCAGCTCTCTGAGACTTAAAGGTCCAGTGCACCAATGATTGGTGCCTGGCCCAATTAGCTTAATTGGCTTCCACCTGCTCCCTGGCTATATCTGATCTCCTCCCATGCACTCCCTTGCCGGATCTTGTTGCCTTGTGCCAGTGAAAGCGTTTAGTGTGTCCAAAGCCTGTGTACCTGAACTTCTGCTATCCATCCTGACTACGAACCTTGCCGCCTGCCCCCGACCTTCTGCTACGTCTGACCTTGCCTCTGCCTAGTCCTTCTGTCCCACGCCTTCTCAGCAGTCAGTGAGGTTGAGCCGTTGCTAGTGGATACGACCTGGTTGCTACTGCCGCAGCAAGACCATCCCGCTTTGCGGCGGGCTCTGGTGAAAACCAGTAGCCTCTTAGAACCGGTCCACTAGCACGGTCCACGCCTATCCCTCGCTGACACAGCGGATCCACAACCCGTAAGCCAAATCGTGACAGAACCGTTACCCTCTACCTCTTATCTCAGAACTTTTTGACCGTCTGCATGGCGCCAAGGTTTTCTACTAGTTGGATTTAAGGGGAGCGTATTACCACATTCGTATCCGCATTGGAAGATGAATGGAAAACGGCCTTCAACACTCGTGTCTGACATTTTGAGTACCTTGTTATGCCTTTTGGTCTCTGCAATGCTCCAGCTGTTTTTCAAGAGGTTGTCAATGATATCTTCTGTGATCTTCTCTACACCTGTGTTGTCCTATATCTAGATGACATCCTGATCTTCTCTTCCAACTTAAAGGAGCATCGTACTCAGCGACTACGGTTCTTCAGCGACTACAGAAGAATCACCTCTATGCCAAACTGGAGAAATGCCTGTTCGAGAAGTCTAGTCTTCCGTTTCTTAGCTACATTGTCTCTCATCGGGGCCTGCAGATGGATCCAGATAAATTTTCTGCAGTATTGGATTGGCCTCGTCCATCGGGCCTAAATGCTTCGGGCCTACAAGTCTTGGCCTCAAGAGGCTGAAGAGGCCTTCTCCCATTTAACCCCTTAACGACCAAGGACGTATATTTACGTCCGTGGCCGGCTCCCGCAATATAACGCGGTCCCGGCATGTATCTGAAGCCAGGACCTGAGGCTAATAGCGCGTTGCTATGCGCTATTAACCCTTTAGACGCAGCGTTCAAAGTTCAACGCCGCATCTAAAATGAAAGTGAAGCTGCCCGGCTGCTCATTGGGGCTAATCGGGACCACCGCATTGAAAATGTTGTGTCCCGATCAGCTGGGAAACGAGCGGCGGTCCTTTTACCTTCCTCTGGCGTGTCCCTTCGGCGATTGATTGCTCCAAGCCTGAGATGCAGGCTTGAATAATCCCCTGCCGATAACACTGATCAATGCAAAGCTATGGCTTTGCACAGTGTATAAGATCAGTATGTGCAGTGTTATAGGTCCCTATGGGAGCTATCACACTGCAAAAAAAAGTGTAAAAAAAAGTTAATAAATGTGATTTAACCCTTTCCCTAATAAAAGTCCAAATCATCCCCCTTTTGCCATAAAAAAAGAAATGTAAATAAATAGAAACATATGTGGCATCACCGCGTGCGTAATTGACTGAACTATAAAAATATATCATTAATTAAACCGCACGGTCAATGGCGTACACGCCCAAAAATTCCAAAGTCCAAAATAACGCATTTTTGGTCACTTTTTTTTACATCATGAAAAAATTAATCAAGAGCGATCAAAAAGTCCCATCAATAAGGCTAAAAACGTCAGATCAAGGTGCAAAAAATTTGCTCTCACACCGCCTCATACGCTGTAAAATAAAAAAGTTATAGGGGTCAGAAGATGACAATTTTAAACGTATACATTTTTCTGCATGTAGTTATGATTTTTTACGACAAAATCAAACCTATCTAAGTAGTGTATCATTTTAATCATATGGACATACAGAATAAAGATAAGGTGTCATTTTTACCAAAAAATCACTGCGTAGAAACGGAAGCCCCCAAAATTTACAAAATGGCATCTTTTCTTCAATTTTGTCGCACAATGATTTTTTTTCCGTTTTGCCGTAGATTTTTGGGTAAAATGACTGATGTCATTGCTAAGTAGAATTGTTGACACAAAAAATAAGCCATCATATGGATTTTTAGGTGTAAAATTTTAAGGGTTATGATTTTTAAAAGGTGAGGAGGAAAAAACGAAATTCCAAAATGGAAAAACCTGTGGTCCTTAAGGGGTTAAAGTCTACATTTGCCTCTGCTCCGGTGCTTACAAGACCATATCCGAAGAGGCTGTTTGCTTTGGAGGTTGATGCCTCATCTATTGAAGTGGGTGCTGTTCTTACTCAGAAAAATGCCAAGGGTAAGACGGTGACTTGTGGGTTCTTCTCCAAGAACTTCTCTCCTGCTGAGAGGAATTACTCCATTGGAGATCGTGAACTTCTCGCTATCAAGCTAGCTTTGGACAAATGCTGACATTTATTGGAAGGCTCTTCTCAGCATCTACTCCAAGAATCTTCTATACCTTCAGTCTGCTCAGTGTTTGAACCCCTGCCAGGCAAGATGGTCACTGTTTTTTTTCTAGGTTCAACTTCTTCATCCACTTCCATTCAGCAGACAAGAACATCAGGGCTGATGCACTCTCCAGGTCCTCTGACATCATTGGTTTGGACTCCACACCTAGGCATATTATTCCTCCTGACCATTTGATTCCTGCAGCTCCTGTTGAAATTCAGATAGTTCCTCCGGGAAAATCCTTTGTGGCTGCCAGTTTGAGATACAAGGTATTGAAATGGGGTCATTCTTCCTTGACAGCAGGGCATCCTGGAATACGCAAGACCCTACTTCTTGTCTCCCGGCACTACTGGTGGTCCCATCTTGAACGTGATGTTTCTGATTTTGTTCGTTCCTGTGAAACTTGTGCCAATGCAAAACTCCTCGACCGAGACGTGCAGGACTCTTACATCCTTTACCCATTCCAGAGACTCCCTGGTCCCATATCGCCATGGATTTCATCACTGATTTGCCACCATCTCATAATTACACTGTAATTTGGGTAGTTGTAGATCGGTTTTCCAAGATGGCTCATTTTATTCCTCTACCAGGTCTTCCTTCTGCCCCACTGCTGTCAAAGTACTTCTTGTTGCATGTCTTTCGTTTACATGGTCTTCCTCAGCATATCATTTCAGATCGAAGTGTGCAGTTTGTCTCTAAGTTCTGGTGAGCCCTTTGTAACCATCTGGACATCAATCTGGACTTCTCCTTGGCCTACCACCCTCAGTCCAACGGTCAGGTGGAGACGGTTAATCAAATTCTTATCTTCGGCATTTTGTTTCAGCTCGCCAAGATGATTGGGTTGACCTTCTCCCCTGCGCTGAATTCTCATATAATCATAAGGATTCCGAGTCCACGAGGTCGTCTCTCTTTTTTGTTGTCTATGGACTGCATCTCCGTTCTCCTCTTCCTCTCCCAGTCTCCTCCGGTGTGCCTGCTGTTGATGAGCTGGTCCGCGAATACTCCACCATCTGGCAATAGACCCGACAGTTGTTCTCCCAGGCTTCTTCACGCATAAAGGAGCAAGCTGATAAAAGTAGAAGACCTCCTCCTTTCTTCTCTCCTGGTGACATGGTGTGGCTTTCATCCAAGTACATCCGCTTCAAGATCCCCTGTTACAAGCTTGGTCCCCGCTAACTTAGTCCCTTCCAGATTCTATAAAAAATGTATTCTCCTACAAACTCCCTCTACCTGCTATGTTACGTATTCCCAATTCCCTCCACGTCTCTATTCTCAAGCCTATTGTCATAAACCGGTTTTCTGAAAAGAATCTTGTGCCCACACCTATTTCCGGCTCTTCTGACGTCTACAAAGTTAAAGAAATTCTTGCCACTAAAACAGTGAGAGGTAAACTATTTTTTCTGGTCAACTGGGAGGGATACGGTCCTGAGGAGAGATCTTGGGAGCCTGAGGAGAATATCCTGGACCGTGACCTTCTCCGGAGTCTTCTGAATGTTATGCGCTCCGGCCACACATGCTGGCTATGAGCGCATGGTCCTGTTACCTGCTGCTGCAGGCGGGGCTGGGATTCGCATTGCGGAATGCGCCTGAATTTGAATCCCAGTCCGTCACTCACCTGGTGCCTCTCCTGCCCCCACATCTGCCACCCTGCTCCGGTGCGCGTGTCCCTGTCCCAAAGGGCACACGTGTGCCGAAGCTTTAAGATTTAAAGGGCCAGTGTGCCTATTAGTGAAGTAACACCTGTGGCTCATTGATAAATTCCTCCACCTCCCACACTTCCCTGCCGGATATTTGTTGCCCTAGAGCCTTAGAACAAGCATTCCTGTATGTTGCCTTGCTGTGTATCATACCCTTTCTCCATGACCTGACCTTGCTCCTTTGCCGCCTGCCTACTGACTATTTGCTACTAGTGATGAGCAGCATTGCCCATATTCAAATTCGCTATATTTTGCAAATATATAGATGAATATTCATCCTATATTGGCGAATTTCACGTATTCGTTATATTCGCATATGCGAATATTTGCATATTTGAGTAAGAAAACAAAGAGGGGGTGGGCAACTTTACTATTGGTTGCTAGGGATGTTGTTGATTATGCGAATATTGACATATGTGAATATGCGCATATGCAGAAAAAAGGGAATATTTGTAATTTCAAATATATAGCGGATATATTCGCAATATTCGCAAATTCGCGAATTTGTGATAAAAATTTGAAATGCGAATATTCGCGCCCAACACTACAATACGTTCCTGACTAAGCTACTGTGCCACCTGCCTGACCTTCTGCTATCCAGACCACGAGTTGCCTTATCCCTCCTGTGCCTCGAATCTCCTCAGCTGTGTGGTCGAGCTGTGCCAGGGGCAGCGACCTGGGTGCCACCTGCCACAGCTAGTCCATCCCGCTTTTCGGCAGGCTCTGGTGAAAACCAGCGGCCCCTTAGACTCCGCTCCCTGGTACGGTCCGAGTCATCTACCCCACAGGTTCAGCGGATCCACTATCATCAGTGTTCCAGTCTGCTGAAACGTGAGTGTTACAATTGGATGTCTGGGGTGCCGCAGCCAAGATCCCAGGGGTCCCCAGTGGTGGGACCCCCACAATCAGACATCTTATCCCTTATCTTTCGGATAGGGGATAAGATGTCTAGGGGCGGAGTACCTCTTTAAACACTCAGCATTTAAAAGCCAGTTTATGAAGTGGATACAGAAATCCAGTCTTAATGCATCTTCCCCATTGTTTTTGAGTACATGTAAAATATCACAAATATGAGCACAATAATGGATTAAACATTGTTTTTTAAGAAAATTTTGTAATCTTCACATATTGTAAAAATAGATCCCTGGGAATTGATCTTGGAGAACATTGAGTTATGTACGAATCCATTTCCTCTTACACAGCTCCATACTGCACATTGATCCCTCCTCACATCCCAGAGATCATTGACGGAGCTTCAGAATAGATGTACAGACGTTTCCTCCTTCAGACAATAGACAATGTTATGCAACTAAAATTTAAAGAGGTACTCTGCCCCTAGACATCTTATCCCCTATACAGGGATAGGGGATAAGATGTCTGACCATGAATGTGGTTCAGTTCGCCCCCTCAAAGAACATAATGCTCATGTTATTGACGACTGATGCTGGATGGATCTACATGGAAGAGACCCTAAGATATGTGGGATTAGAAAACAATTTATTGAGCTGGATTCTTGGATTGTATCAGACTTCATCAGCTAGGGTTAGAGTTAAAGGGGTACTCCGGTGAAAAACTTTTTTTTTTAACTCAACTGGGGCCAGAAAGTTAAACAGATTTGTAAATTACTTCTATTAAAAAATCTTAATCCTTCCTGTACTTATTAGCTGCTGAATACTACAGTGGAATTTTTTTTCCACAAGCACAGTGCTCTCTGCTGACATCTCTGTCCATTTTAGGAACTGTCCAGAGTAAAAGGAAATCCCCATGGCAAACATATGCTGTTCTGGACAGTTCCTAAAATGGACAGAGATGTCAGCAGAGAGCACTGTGCTCGTGATGTCAGCAGAGAGCTCTGTGTTTCAAAAAGAAAATAATTTCCGCTGTAGTATTCAGCAGCTAATAAGTACAGGAAGAATTAAGATTTTTAAAAGAAGTAATTTACAAATCTGAAATTAATATAAAAAGGATTGGGGCTCAAAGGTCAAGGATAATGGATCCAATTGGTAGTTGAAAATAACAATGATTTATTATGATCTAATAAAATATACAGGATAATATACTGTGGTACCAGTGATTCACAGGGCCCTTGTGATATCACAGTAATCACTCATAAATGATAAAATTATTAATATACTCGTATAATGGTAAAATTATTAATATACATATGTGACCATCACAATAAAAATATGCATTGTGAGAGCAATAAAAAGATGCAATAAAAGTAAGATATATATCAGTCCACCAATGTAGTAATGACTACCTGAAAGTCCATAACAAATTAGCAGCAATAGTAGAAAAATTGGTGTTGGTGAATTTATAGCTGGGGTAACCCGTAGCAACAGTCTTTCAGTTCTTATTGTGTACTTGAAATTAGAGTCTGGTACTCAATGGTAGGTCAGACAATGTAGGTATATAGATAAATTGCCGGCATATAGTCAATCAGTGAATAGTTACAATGTTCCAATTGAGCTGAACAGTAGCGCGTAGTTAGTAAGGAAAGATACTTTGTAATCTCACCGCTCCTGGGCTGTTACGATACGCAGAGCAGAGGATCGATTCCAGATGTCTGCGATCTCCCAGATAGACTCTCCGCGCGTGGGAGAACACTGCCAGAGGCTCAGCCGTCTCCTACAGAGGCAGTGTCGGACAGCGGTGGTCTCGTAGGTCTGGTCCTGCAGCGCTTCTGCTCCTGGTTTACTGCGGCCTCCTCGTGGCGCGTGTGATAGGACGGGTGGCTGATAAATGTCCCTCCTTCAGGCAGCGGGGTAAGAAGCCAGTCGGGGTTCAATATAATAATAATGGTGGTCACAATGTCTATATAAAAGCTGGACGCGTTTCAAAACTATCTCCGTTTTTTCCTCATTGCTGCTAATTTATTATGGACTTTCAGGTAGTCATTACTACCTTGGTGGACTGATATATATCTTATTTTTATTGCATCTTTTTATTGCTCTCACGATGCATATTTTTATTGTGATGGTCACATATGTATATTAATAATTTTACCATTATACAAGTATATTAATAATTTTACCATTATACAAGTATATTAATAATTTTATCATTTATGAGTGAATATCGTGATATCACAAGGGCCCTGTGAATCACTGGTACCACCGTATACTACATTACCCTGTATATTCTATTAGATCATAATAAATCATTGTTATTTTCAACTACCAATTGGATCCATTATCCTTGACCTTTGAGCCCCAATCCTTTTTATATTAATTTCATATTGTTCTTGGACACCGTGGGTATTGGTGTCATTATTGGGTTGCCCAGGTCTACATTGATATAGATATTTCAGGAGCCACTCCGCCTTTAAATTGTATTTGATAATTTACAAATCTGTTTAACTTTCTGGCACCAGTTGATTTTAAAAAACAAAGTTTTTCACCGGAATACCCTTTTAAAAGAATACTGTCTGGCGACTTGGAGATCAGAAATGGGACGAGACAGGGGTGCCCCCTGTCTCCTCTCATTTTTGCATAGATCTTGGAATCCTTTCTATGTAAGATTAGAGCAAATGGAGATGTGGAGGGCCTGGAGGTATTGGGCACGAAACATAAAGTGGCGGCCTACGCGGATGATCGGACATTTTATATTCTAAAACCGCAGGTTACATTACCTATAATAATTAAGAGGGGGGGGGTAGGACTCCCGGAGCTAAAGGGGGATTATATAGCAGCTCATCTAGCTCGTGTAGTGGATTGGTGTAAACATTTTAATACAAATTTGTGGGTCTCGGAAGAACAATCTACAACATTTGTCCCATTGCAGTGTCTACCCTTGTGCCAGGATATGGATTTGAAAGAATTACGACAACATCCCACGATAGGAGCCACATTGACCATTTGTGATGAGGTAATAGTAAGGAGAGAGATGTTGCAGAATAATTCTATAATGACCTCGGTTGTTGGAAATCCGCAGTTTTCCCCGAGTGTAGGAGACCCATTATTTAGGCAGTGGATTGAGGGGGGAAATCTCAGAGTTGGTCATTTGAAAAGAAGTTGCACACAAGAGGAATGGTTAGCTGAGGTGGACACATCGGACCCTGTGCCATTGGGGTATTGGAGAAGTGCACAATTGAGGCACTTTTTAAGGAAATTGCCTCATTTTGATTACTATTTGGAAAAGGCAAAAGATTTTGAGGACTTCTGCTGTTCAGATGAACCCCTGAAGCATGTTTTGTCCAAGATTTATAAACTATGGCTTTCACTTCATGGAGACCAGCGTTTGTCATTTGTAGCCAAGTGGGAGCGGGACTTCGGATTTCAGATAGCAGCGGAACAATGGCGTAAGATCTTTACACTGGCACATTCTGCAGCAGTAAGTGTGCGTCTACAAGAGGTAAATTATGAGATAGTGACTAGGTGGTAAAGGGTCCCAGGAATAATAACGAGCGTGAAGGGGAATGTTGGAGATGCGGAGAAAGCAAAGGAGATCTCCTTCACATTCTTTGGCTATGCCCGAAATTAAGGAATTTCTGGGAGAAGTTACAGGAGATAATCATGAAAATAACAGGTGTGGAACTGGCTTTCACTCCTGCAATTTTCTTTCTGCTACAATACATTGATATACCCATAAAAAATATAAAATTATTTGTTAGGGTAGTTAGTTATGACAGCTAGGAATTGCACCCCACTCACGACTCTGTCTCGAGTTTCCGGCAGTGTACCCGACACTCTAAACGTCAACAAGAAATATGTAAGCGGATCCCAAAGAGATTGCGTCACCATAAAGAATCTGCTCTCAGATAATTCACAAAAATAATTATTATTCTGATTTGTTACAAATCTTGAACTACATATAATGGAGGGAGGGGGAGGGGGGTTACTAAGAGCTGTGTCCTATAAGCCTTTATGTAAAAACCCGCCCCCATCCACAATACTGTATTTCTTGGGAGGTGCGTGTCTCTCAAAACATCCGGCAGATCTAAGGCTACCCAAGAGGCAGCCTGAGAAATCTTCATCCATTCCAAGCTAAAGTTCTATTTACCTAGAAATTATTCCTGTATGCAGGTGAAATTGTAATAATCTGGGTGCATTAAGAGGTCACATCCCCTTCTGCCCACTTCTGAGTTGCAGCTCGAAGTGTCAAAAAGTTTAAAAAAAATTGTGCAGAAAGGGAGTTTATGCTCAAATTTTCGACTTTTGTTGCTTTGCACCTGGCACCGTCCTTGATAATGATTCTAAGATTCTATAATCTTTAGCAGAGCTTATGGCAACAGTCATTCTGAGAAGTAGATAGAGTTCTCCATGACAACATCCTACTGGAGTTCTTTTCATCCACCTTCATCCTTTGGGTCAATTAGGTTACTTGTGCCTCAGCTCTTAAAGGGGTTCTCCAACATAAGGTGACTTCAGTAATGAAGTGTCATACAGTAATATACATTCTTACCAAGGGTCTGTGCTTGTGTTGGTGGTAAATGGCTGTGTCCTGTGTCCCCCATCACATTGCTGGGTTGTTTGTGTGAACTGGCTATTTCCTGCTTCTGTGCCCTCCCTCACACTACAATCCCCAGGATCCTTTGTTTCTAGGTGAAGGTGACTTATTTCCCTCCCACCCATTGCAGAACAGCTAGGCTCCCTTCCATGTGTGCTGTGCTTGAAATTGCAATTCCCTGCAGCTCTGTGGAGAATGATCTCCCTCCCACCCAGTGGTCACTTTACACGTTGAAGCACGGACATGCTCCCTTTCAACTACTGACTAGTGACTTAAAGTCTCAGGCGGCACTGCAACCTGGGAAAGGCATGAGACAACACTCATTTTGTATACTGCTAAAAATGCACATTGGGGCAAGGATCACTGAAGAATTGCTAAACCACTATCAAACACAAGTATAGACACTATATTATGAACTACACAGCCCCTGTGGAACAGTCAAATAAAAAATACTGCAAGTATTCCCCGATCAGTAGCTTCCCAGCTCTTGCAAAACTACAACCCCCATCATGTCCTGACAGCCGCAGGATGAAATGCCAAAGGTAAGGGAACACTGCCATAGGAAACAGACCCTAGTCATTGGGTCCAAAGTCAGCTCCATGTTGGGTCTAGTTGGGAGACAATGTCCACCGGATGATCCTTTTCTACTTTGTTCTATAAATTCTTCGCCATTGCCATATTATATTCTATGGGGAGGTTAATTAATCCCCTGCCAGCGCAGGCATGTAAGATTTTTGCAGAAGTTCATGCCGTCTGTGCGCTCTAGCTGGAATCTCCCTCAGCTCTTGAGAATTCAGCTGCAGTTTATGGACAAAACGATACCCCCTTCCTGTGAAACCACGCCCCATTCGGTAAGCATGTCGTAAAACAAAAAATAAAATGTATAAATGTTGCACACAACTGGAGCTTGCACAAAAATTATACAATTTTCCATTTTTTGCAAATATTCCTCTTTTATGTCCTAAACCAGTATTTCTCATCTAGTGTGCCTCCAGCTGTTGCAAAACTACAACTCTCAGCATGCCCGAACAGCCGTTGGCACAGATGGAGGCACACTGTGATGGGAAAGGCTATGTTCATAGGCCAAAAATGCGCGGAATGGAAAATACGGCTGGACATTCTGCACATTAACTTGATGCGGTGGCTCTAGGACCTCTTGGAAATGTGCTGTCTATATGAACGGCAATGCATTTCCAAGCGTAATCTGCAGAAACGTTCAACAGGTTCAATGTTTCTGCGGACGACGGTAAAGGAATGTTTTTGCCATGTGCACATTGCAGCAGAATACTATTGAAATCAGATCCATTGGAATTTCCAAGCTTAAAGGAGAACTCCAGCCAAAATGAACGTATCCCCTATGTAAAGTATAGGGGATAAGTAGCTAATTGCAGGGGGTCCCAGGGGTCGGATGCCGGAACGGGACCCTGGCTCAAGTGAGGAGCACATGTTGTCTACTGGTTATCCACCATTCATTTCTATGCCGATCATGCGCTCCCAAAGATATGAATGGAGCGTGTGTGGTAGACTGAGAGCTGGGGTTTCATTCTGGACATCGTGGGGGGGTCTCAGAGGTCGGACCCCCTGTGGATAGGGGATAAGTTAGTTTTGGCTGGAGTTCTTTAATATTCTAATGGAATTCCGCTTGGAAATTCCAACATGTGAACATAGCCAAACACCATCCTAAAGGGGTACTTTGGTGCTCCAGCGTTCTGAACATTTTGTTCAAATAACTCGGTGCCGGAGGCCGTGTTCGTGACGTCACAGCCACACCCCCTTGTGATGTTACACCACGCCCCTCCATTCATGTCTATGAGAGGGGGTGTGTTGGCCAATACGTCCAGAGGCATAGCATTTTGCAAAAGGGCCCCATATGCCATTTATAAAACTGGTCTCTTATGGGGAAGATGTGCATTGGGGACCGTTTAGGCACCAGGGCCACGGTGCGACTGCTACCTTTCAAACAACGTCCCTGGACACGCCCCCTCCCATAGACCTGAATGGAGGGGGAGTAGTTGTGATGTCACAACCACTGCCGCAGGAACCCGGCGTTTGTTTAGAACGCTGAGTGCTGCAGGAGATCCTGGGGGCCCGAGCAGCTGGACCCCTGTGATCAGACATCTTATCCCTTATACTTTGGATAGGGATAAGGTGTCTAACAGAGGAGTACCCCTTTAAGCGACTCTCTTGGTTGGCAATCACTCTAGTGAAATTATTTCTCAGTCCGTTATTTTCTACAATCCACAAATTTGTTCTTAAAAATCGACACCAAAACTTAACCAGTTTAAGAACATAAAATAGACTTAATTGTAACAATCTACAAAGCCTCTTATTTTTTTATTTATTTTTTTTCGGAGCCGAGAAGTCTTCGGAATACATAGTATCAGAAAACAATCTTGTTTCCCTGTTGTAAGAACATACATTTCTCAGCTCTAAAGCGCCACATCTGTTCTCCAAACACCGCCGATACATTCCTTTTGAAAAAGAAAAAGAAAAAAGGGAGGAAAAAAAAAAAAAAAAGAAAGAAAATGATACCCCGCTGCATTTAAAAAATGTATGAATTCAATTTGTAATTTCACATTTAGAAATAAATAATAAATCGCCTGCCGGTTGTTAAGCGAGATTCGGGCTCATGATAATTGTAATAGTTGATAAATCAGGGGATTTTTGGCGAACCAGGCAGCGCGATGTGTTTGTTATTGCATCTGTGGTTTCTTTGACAAATCGTGCCCTTGGAGTATATTTTTCATACAAGTTTCCATGGAGATTTCAATTTCTTTACATAAGGAGGATTTCCTGGGCGACCAAGTGATGTTGCTGGAAGCCTCAGTCAATAGAAATGAAGGGTTGGCTTTGATTCTCACTTGCAGAGCGTTGCTGAATAATTTGGTGCTAACCTGGGTTGGTTACATTTTATACTAATATTTAACAATCACAATGTAGTGTTTTTTTTTTCCTTTTTCTCATTTGTTTTACTCGATGTTTTAGATACAAATGGTTCTTCTCCATGTTATTTATTGATTCTTTTCTAACACATGATTCAAAATAAAACAAATGTTCCTCTGTTTACTGACTTTTATTATGACGTCTTGTATTGTATTTTGTGGGATGATATACTCAATTAAAATATTACAAACATCTTTTTAAAAAATTTGCCCTTGATAGATTTTTTTAGTTCTTAGGGACCCTGGAGGGAATTTATTTTTTGGCAATGTTTAAAATGTTAATGGATTTTTTTTCTTCTTTTTGTTTTTTTCTTACCCCATCCCTCTGCAGCAGGAGGGGGAGGGGTAGGGGTTTAAAGGAGTAATCCGGTGGGAAACAAGTGGAAAAATGTTTTTATATAAACTGGTGCTAGAAAGTTAAACAGATTTTTAAATTACTTCTATTTTTAAAAAAATATCTCGATCTCGTACTAAGTTACTGCACATCGGAGGATGTCTGCGCGCCCTAGCTGGAATCTCCCTCAGCTCTTTAGAATTCAACTGTAGTTTATGGACAAAACAACACCCCCTTCCTGTGAAACCACACCCCATTCATACAACTACAACACCCATCATGTCCTGACAGCTGCAGGATGAAATGCCAAAGGTAAGAGAACACTGCCATAAGAAACAGACCCTAGTCATTAGGTCCAAAGTCAGCTCCATGTTGGTTCTAGTTGGGAGACAATGTCCTCCGGAGGATCCTTTTCTACTTTGTTCTATTATTTCTTTGCCATTGCCATATTATAGCCTATGGGGAGGTTAATTAATCCCCCGCCAGCGCACAGGCATGTAGGATTTTTGCAGAAGTTCATGCCTCTACCTAAGTAACTGCACATCGGAGGATGTCTGTGCGCCCTAGCTGGAATCTCCCTCAGCTCTTTAAAATTCAACTGTAGTTTATGGACAAAACAACACCCCCTTCCTGTGAAACCACACCCCATTCATACAACTACAACACCCATCATGTCCTGACAGCCACAGGATGAAATGTCAAAGGTAAGGGAACACTGCTATAAGAAACAGACCCTAGTCATTGGGTCCAAAGTCAGCTCTACGTTGGGTCTAGTTGGGAGACAATGTCCACCGGAGGATCCTTTTCTACTTTGTTCTATTCATTATTTGCCATTGCCATATTATAGCCTATGGGGAGGTTAATTAATCCCCCGCTAACACACAGGTATGTAGGATTTTTGCAGAAGTTCATGCCTCTACCTAAGTAACTGCACATCGGACGATGTCTGTGCGCCCTAGCTGGAATCTCCCTCAGCGGTGAGAATTCAACTGTAGTTTATGAACAAAAAAAAACACCCCCTTCCTGTTAAACCACACCCCATTCGGTGAGCATGGCTCAAAACAGAAAATAAAATGTATAAATGTTGCACACAACTGGAGCTTGGACAAAAATTATACGATTTTCCATTTTCCCAAATCACACATTGTTAAATATTCCTCTTTTATGTCCTAAACCAGTATTTCTCATCTAGTGTGCTTCCATCTGTTGCAAAACTACAACTCTCAACATGCCCGGACAGCCGTTGGCTGTCCGGGCATGCTGGGAGTTGAAGTTTTGCAACAGATGGAGGCACACTAGATGGGAAAGGCTATGTTCGTAGGCCCAAAATGTGCAGAATGGAACAATGGTGGACATTCTGCACATTAACTCAAGTTAAAAATGTTTAAAATATGTCGATCTCGTATTGTGTTTTAGTTCTTGTGTGGGCCGGATTCTGGTGCAGATTTATCAGGCCATGTAAGGAGTCTCGGATGACAGCCATTACCACGCGCATTTCTGATTACCGCTAATAAACCAAGATATGGATCTTATATTAATACTAGTTAGGAGGAATAATTCCCAGCGCAGGATTCGGCTCCGGTTAGATTGACATAATCAGAATGGCTTAATTCCACAGACAGCTCATTAACTCCGTCATGCCATCCGCAGCAGCGAGCGCCATGATTGTCGGGATTGACGAGGAAAGTCTCTGTTCCTGGCGAGTGCTCAGAATCTGCTCCGTGTCACTCACATAGAACATGTGTCTAAATATATAAAGGTTTATTAAGACCTTGTTCATCCACCATAAATGCAAAACACATGTACATGAAATATAAATCCTGATTGTTTCCATGTAAATTAACCCTTTAATGATGCAGGTTGTTTCAACCCATTTTTATGTGATAATAACTTAGAAATGATTTTACTGATTCTGTTTTTGTTTTTTTTTGTTTTTGTTTTTTATTACATTTTGTACTTTGTAAAAGTCATTTTTTAGTGAAAAAACTTAAATATTTTGGAAAAAAGATTTACATTTTCTATATGAAAAATAGTTTTGATCTCATTTCACATTGACAATATGTTTACTTTATGTCGCCTCATTTCTTAAACATTCTTTTACTTTAGGGCTTTAGAAGGCTTATAATATTATAATTAATTTTCTAAAATATTTAAGAACATTTCTAAATTCTATTTTTGGGAATGACTTGAGTTCTGAAATGGATTTTTGGAGACTTTATGCTAAAAACCCTAATCAATCATCCCATTTTATAACCTGCTCCCCTAAAAGTATTAAGAATGACATTTACATAGTTTAGAATTAAAGCAATGTGAGGTAAATTTTTTGGATTTCAATTTTTTTTATTTCTACATTTTATATTTCAACTTGTTTTTTGTGTACCTCAGGTATAAACAAAAAATTTCAAATTAATATTCATCACCTTAATTCTTTAGTTTTTAGAAAAATCCCATACAACATCCTAATATTCTCCTTTACTCACACACGGGCCTCAGACATGATGAAGCACTGTATGTATGTTGACTAGGGAAACACTGGGGTGTCCAGCTTCACAGCAAATACTGTTAAGATTCAAGCTGTAATAATTCTTATTAAAAACACGGGGAATCCATAGATAAAAACAACCATGCCGGCGCGTTTCGAGCTTATATCAAGCTCTTAATCAAGGCCATGATTAAGAGTTTGATATAAGCTCGAAATACGTCGGCGTGGCTGTTTTTATCTATGGATTCCCCATGTTTTTAATTGGAATTATTTAAGCTTGAATTATAACAGTATTTGCTGTGAAGCTGGACACCCCAATGTTTCCCTATTGAACTATATGGGAAGGCGGCCCGCTTCTCCGAGCTCCAGCGCTGCAGAATCTGAGCAATCTACGGCATCTTATTCACTTGGTGTGTGTGGTGAGTGAGCTGAGTTGCATTTTTCTATTTTCTCTTGTAGGTATGTTGACACCTCTTTCGAATATTTTTCAGTGCCCAACGTGGACTCATACAGGGAAAATTCCTGAGGAGGGATCCAATGTGGAAAACTACACCCCCCCAAAAGAATTTATATAGGGAGTAAAGAGCATTTTGACCCTGCAAAGGTTTCCCAAAAGCTAATGCTCTAGGGCATTGTGCAGAGTGACAATAGGGCTCAGAAGGGAAGGACTCTCCAGATCCTACTGGAGGACAGACTTTGCTGGAATGGTGTTGCTGAGCAACAAGCAGCACTGGAGGATGGAGACAGACCCGGCCAACGTCACAATTGCTGTGATTAGGCACTGACTGACCAATCACTAGTGTTGAGCATGAATATTCGTAATGCAATTTCATGAATATTTAGAATATAGTGCTGTATATTCGTATTGACGAATAATTTTTTTTTTCACATGCAAATTTTTATACTAAAAGTGCATGAACATAACGAATATGCAAATTTTGCGAACATAGGACGAATAATCATCAATATATTCATGAAATGTTGCAACTTCGAATATGGCCCCTGCTGCTCATCACTACCAATCACAACAATTACCAGTGCAGAACCTCTTTGATTGGTCCCCCGGCGTGCTAGAGATAGCAGCAGTGATCATAAAAGTGTCATTGTGAGGTATCGGGCAATGCATGACATACATATACGTCCAAAATGCAGCCAACACCCACCAGATATGGCCGAGTCTACGCCACGCTCCCCTTACCCGACTCATGCCGTCATGTCACAGATGTAGTCGTCCTGATCCCTGCTGCGATAAGACATTGTGTCAGGCTCCTGAAGTTGAGATAAGTTACACAAAGTTTGTTTTAACCGTATTCTTGAATTTCTGGCCGTATCTTGATCCCTGGTGCATTAGTACATTGCTGGTTCAGGTTAACACATCCAAGTTATCAGTGTCTATGTCTGTACGTTATAGGGTAGGAACAGGTTAATACAGCAGTAATTCTGAGCTGACATATGTGTTAACTTGAAGTTTATTGCGTCTCATGAGGAAATTAATTGAAAATTTTCTGTTGGCTACCAGGCAGCCACTTTTCCCAGCCCATTCTGTACCTTGTTCTCTATGGTGTTGAAGATTTGACTTTTGAATGTTTATCAACTTCTTGGTATTAATAATCTTAAATGAGGATTCAACCTGTAAATATGATCATGAAGGCACAATGATAGCCTCAAAGGACTTTAGGATGGTAGCCTCAGAGGACTATACGATGTTAGCCTAAGAGGACTATACAATGGTAACTTCCGAGGACTATACAATGGTAGCCTCAGAGAACTATATGATGGTAACTTCAGAGGACTATACAATGGTAGCCTCAGGGGACTATACAATGGTAGCCTAAGAAGACTATACGATGGTAACTTCAGAGGACTATACAATGGTAGCCTCAGAAGACTATGTCATGGTAGCCTTAGAGGACTATTTCATGGTAGCCTCAGAGGACTATATCATGGTAGCCTAAGGGAACTATATGATGTTAGCCTCAGGGGACTATACGATTTTAACCTCAGAAGACTATACAATGGTAACCTTAGAGTAATATACGATGGTAACCTCAGAGGACTATACGATGGTAGCCTCAGAGGACTATGCGATGGTAGCCTCAGAGGACTATACAATGGTAGCCTCAGATGACTATACAATGGTAACCTCAGAGGACTATACAATGGTAGCTTCAGAGGACTATACGATGGTAAACCTTAGAGGACTATACAATACTATCCACAAATTGCGGAGAATGGTGCTCGAGCACAAAGGCGACATAAGGAATAAATGTGACACGGCAGTGGCACGTCACATAAATGACAAGCATGGAGGAGACACAAAAACAACTGCACTTTGTAGGTATTGAACAAGCCATCCATACGGGGTGGGGATTTAGATAGAATGCTATTACAGCGTGAGGCTAGATGGATATACATGTTGGACACCGTTGCCCCCAAGAGACTGAACGAACAGCTTTGTTTCACCAGCTTTTTGTAAAGTATATCCGATGAGGGATCTCATGAGGGTGTTGGATAGGCAGCCAGTGGGAGCTGTGGCCAGCTCTTCAGATAGTTCACCCTCTAATTGGGGACTGTTAGGGATGTTTATGCAAGGTTCCAGTGCGGGACCGCCCTTTTTCGGGTGGCCACCCCGCCTAGGCTTAGGGCATAGCCCAGGGTTGCCCAGGGTGCAGATTAGGATCACTAGGCCCCTATAATATTCCCTCCCATCATTACCTTTGAGTTCTCCCCTTATCCTTTATAGGATATACAATAAGAGACATAGCTGCACCTATATAATTTATATCCATACATCATTCTAAATTTCTTACATAACCCCCCCCCCCCTTTTATTGGTCCCCTATTTCTCTGCCCTGGCATGGTCTGTCTCTTTGTCCTCCGACCTTTAAAAAAAATCCCTCCATGATTTAATGGTCGCTGCCATATAGGGAGTCCATCTTTTAAAAGTGCCATTAGTTCTAACCTTCTAAAGCCATACTTTTACATCAGCCATTGTTTCTAATGGCTGTGAATAGGACATAGGGTCTGGGTTTGCAGGGTTTAATGTGCTGTGTATACCGTTACATACATATCACACATTCAGTCACGCCCTCTGACCTGAGCGTCTTGGTTGGAGAGGAAGTTGTACCGCAGCACCGCCCACTAGCCCCAGAACCGGATACGTTGTCAGATGCCGCAAGTCTCTCACATGTGCGGTGGAAGATGATAGTATCATACGGCTCCCCGCCACTGCGGGCGCACACATGGAGTTAGGATCAGGACATCTGAAATTTAAGTAGATCGTCCTATTCTCTTGCAGGTGCTGTCCCTAGTATTGATCGCAGGCTGATAGTGCTTTGCATTTTTGCTTTGTTATTTTTTGCAGGAATCCTCGGATGCTATTCTGGACATTCTCTCCACAGGACTAGAAACATATTGATTGTGGGAGATCATATATTGTCAACAATTTGCTGCCACGGCTGTAACTGTATCGGTGGCCCTGGCAATTATTGTTTATATATGAGGACAGATTGTTCCTTCTGCAAAAATCCCCTGATGAGCCCAACGACATTGGTGGACTGAAACGCGTAGGAATTGTACATAAATTTGGGTAATATGGCCAGTGGTATTTCTAGAGTTGATTGTGACTGTCTAAACTGGTGCATATGAAATAAGACAATATAACTGTTATTTTTAACTGTGAGTCGTCTCCTGTTTTGTTTGGGCCAGGGGAGCATTATCAGCATCTCTTGGGCAAGATATCATGCACTTGTTAATCTATGTTTTCTTAACAGCATATTATTTAAAAGTTAAGTTTTATTCACTCCCCCACCCCTCATTAGACTATACAATAGTAGCCTAAGAGGACTATATGATGGTAGCCTCAGAGCACTATATGATGGTAGCCTAAGAGGACTTTATGAATGTAGCCTCAGAGGACTATTTAATGGTAGCCTCAGAGGACTATATCATGGTAGACTCAGAGGACTATATGACTATATCATGGTAGCCTCAGAGGACTATATCATCGTAGCCTCAGAGGACTATATCATGGTAGCCTCAGAGGACTATATCATGGTAGCCTCAGGGGACTATATCATGGTAGCCTAAGAGGACTATATCATGGTAGTCTAAGAGGACTATATCATGGTAGCCTAAGAGGACTATACCATGGTAGCCTCAGAGGACTATATCATGGTAGCCTAAGAGGACTATTTGATGGTAGCCTCAGGGGACTATATCATGGTAGCCTAAGAGGACTATATCATTCGAGCCTAAGAGGGCTATATCATGGTAGCTTCAGAGGACTATATCATGGCAACATAAGAGGACTATATCATGGTAGCCTCAGAGGGCTATATCATGGTAGCCTCAGAGGACTATATCATGGTAGCCTCAGAGGACTATATCATGGTAGCCTCAGAGGACTATATCATGGTAGCCTCAGAGGACTATATCATGGTAGCCTCAGAGGACTATATCATGGTAGCCTCAGAGGACTATATGTTACAAATGTGAGGAACATCCATCCTTACCTCTGGGTCTGACATATCCTTGGACATCAGTGAAAAAGAATCTAGTACAGATATGAAATGCGTTGTAACTTTATACGTTTTAAAATAAAAGAACATGTTTGGCACTACCCTGGACTCTTGGATGCTGTTGGGAGAAGTGCCATACTGACGCCCATCTTGTAGGCAATGGCCCTTTTCTTTGATTTCTGGGCACCGGCCTGTATTTGTGGGATCCAAGTGGCTGTGATTCTATATATCCACAGAGGAGTTTCCTTCTCAGCGCAACACAGGAAGCACAATTCAGATCATTTACATCTGTCTTTCTGGTTCTCAGGCTTCACTAGGGGTGCACCTATTTTTCTTTCTTCTTAGGATTAAAACAAATGTGGTGCAAAGCATGTAAGCAAATTTGTGCTGGGATTCACATTTAATAGTAAAACTGCCCAATTATATTTATGTTGTGTGGTGAGAAATCTGAATCCTTAAAGGTAAACTGAAAGATGGAAAAACCCAACTAACCTGACTATATGGGTGGTTCTTGTGGGTGATCCGGAGTATAAAAATGTATTCCTCACTAGGGATGAGCGGCATTGCCCATATTTGAATTTGCTATATTTCCCGAAAATATAGACAAATATTCGTCCTATATTCGCAAATTTTGTGTATTTGTTATATTCGCATATTTGAGGAAGAAAACAGTGAGGGGGTGGGCAACTTTACTATTGGTTGCTAGGGATGTTGTTGATAACTTCTGACAAGTTTATTTGCATCATTCTAATTGGCCCACAAGTGAAAAGAAGGAATATGTGAATATTCACATATGCCAATATTCATATATGCAAATATGTGGATATTTATATATGCTAATATTAGCATATGCGCATATGCGGGGAAAAAGTGAATATTCGCAATTTCGAATATATAGCAAATATATTCGCAATATTCGCAAATTTGCGATATTCGCGATAAAAATTTGAAATGTGAATATTCGTGCCCAACACTATTCCTCACCCTAATCCATTCAGCCATTCCTGAGATATAGCACAATCTTCATAGCCCCCCCCCCCCCCCCACATCCAATCTAACAGTCACAGTCAATGGCTCCACTCTCTCTAGTGCAGTAAAGAGTTTCCTTTTGGCTAAGATCAAGTGTAGTATCTGTTCTTATCAGTTTTCATGCTGGTGGGGATGGGTGCTGCATGGAGGATGCAGGTGTACCAGGGCTTTCCGGGGCTGGTTCTGAGGGATCAGCTCGACGGCTGCCCCGATGTGACCTGTTCCCTCAGGGTCTCGCCATGAGGCTGAGAGGGTCTAGAGCCGAGGCACTTTTGTGCCTCGGGGAGTGGTGACCCCAAGGTGCCGAAACTCACTGGGAGTAATGACTCACTGAGTGGAAGCACGGGCACCATGAACTCTTCACCTTGTGGCACTCACCTCTTGATTCCCGGCCTTCTGGCTAGGATCAGAGAAATGTTTATAGATGCGGCCGGATGTCCGGGCAGTATATCTGCACACATTCACTTATTTATTTATTTTTGTCTCACTGTGTCACTTTTTGCGTGTTGTGTGTTCACAGGATTGGTCAGGATGCGGTAGCCCTTCTGGGTGTCCCTCCTGGCGGTCTAGGGGAGGTGTGTGTGGCCATTAGGTTCTGCACCTCCCTGCAAACAGCCCGGGTACTCCTGTCTGGGCAGGGTACCTACCGTTATCGGCTCTGCGGGCAGATACCTTGGCTAACGCCAAGGGGGATGCCGGGAGCATTTGTGGTCCCTTCAGTAGCTTCAGCTAAAAGGGACATCGAACCTGGAACCACGCAGGTACCTTTTGGTCTGGAGGCGAAAGGTAAGGTTTGTTGGGGGGCCTCTCTCCTATCGGAGAAGGGCTTGCGATAGACCGCATCCTTTGTGCACTTTTTTTAGTGTAACACGTTTGCACTTTTTCTTGCACTTTGGGTGAATCGAGAGCACGTTCCTCGGCTTTAATTAAAAAGAAAAAAAAGTGCAGTAAAGAGTTTATTTGCATATTACAGGATCTCAGAAATAGCTGAATGGATTGGGGTAAAGAATACATTGTTTTATTCAGGATCACCCACACTACCCATCTGTTTAGTCAGGTTTGTGGGGCTGATCCATCTGTCAGTTCCCTTAAATGAAATTTTTGGATCGGTAAATGTGGATGTATCTGTATGTGATGGGACTGGCAGCCAGTCAATGGTTTTTCCAAAATGTTGCAATAACCAATTGAGTTTATACAAGCTAAACGTAAGAACAGTAAAGTCCGAGGAAGTGCGCTTTGAGTGCAGGAAACAGGCTGTCGCTGCGAGGTCGCTCCTCTGCGTCTACCCACTGTACATTTTCACCATCATTGAATAAAATATTCTGCTATCAAGCATCCCGGGTGAGTGCATCCTTACATCTCTTTCACCTACCAATTGAGTTTATATTGTGAGAAATTCTTGGAAAGGTAAAAGTGGAAATTACAGATTTGTGTTTTTTAAAGTCGATGTACAATAAATGTCTCCACAGCCACTGTTTAGGCCTCAACACACAGTACTAAGCATTGGTGCAATTTTTGGAGCAGAAAGAAACCCCACGAGAACCCAGGGAGAACATGTAAACACAAGGTAGATGTTGCACTTGGTCAGATTTAAACCCTGGACCCCAGCGCAGCTGTTGACCACCATTGCTATTTGAAAGCTGAACCTCCGATGCAGAGACATAAGATGTGCAATCCTTTCTGGTGTTCTATCATCTGTTAGGGCTTCACTGCTGATTTTGTCTTACGAATAATGATACAAAATACTAACCAAAATAATGTCAAGTGTCTAAGAATCATAAGGCGCCACCAAATATCGCCAACACCAGAGCCTCGAGCAGGCCCGTCGCTACAGGACAGGCAAACCAAGCAATTGCTTGGGGCCCTGAGCTGGCCCGGGGCCCCGAGCAGAGCCGTCCTGTAGCTTGCCCGTCCTGTAGCGACGGGGCAATTCCCCTTATCACTATTACGGACATCCCTGTGTCCCGAAAGATGTTATCGGGACACAGGGATGCCCCCCGTTAACTTTCTGCGGCCCCACTTTAAGTTTAAAAATGCAGGGGCCGCCGGGAGATAGCGCACGCCGGGACGCCACTGACGTCCTGTGCGTGCGCCCATAGCAACGGAGGCGCAGAAGACTGGAGCATCGAGGAGGAGGAAGACGTGCACTGGCCAGCTTGGTAAGTGACCAGCGGGATGTCATCTTCGGTGTTCCGACCACCGCTTCTCCGGTCCCGGAACTAATGCTATGGCCGGACCGGAGGAGCGGTGGTCGGAGCACTGAAGTGGGGCAGTACACAGGCATACAGCCTCCAGCCATACACTGTATATGGCTGGAGGCTGTATGTCTGTGGGGAACACTGCCTACCTAATGTGGGGGAACACTGCCTGCCTAATGTGGGGGAACACTGCCAGCCTAATGTGGGGGAACACTGCCTGCCTAATGTGTGGGAGACTGCCAGCCTAATGTGGGGGAACTCTGCCTACCTAATGTGGGGGAACACTGCCTACCTAATGTGGGGGAACACTGCCAGTCTAATGTGGGGGAACACTGCCGGCCTAATGTGGGGGAACAAGGCCTACCTAATGTGGGGGAACACTGCCAGCCCAATGTGGGGGAGCACTGCCAGCCTAATGTGGGGGAACACTGCCTGCCTAATGTGGGGGGGACACTGCCTGCCTAATGTGGGGGGAACGCTGCCTGCCTAATGTGGGGGAACTCTGTCTGCCTACCTAATGTGGGGGAACACTGCCAGCTTAATGTGGGGGAACACTGCCGGCCTAATGTGAGGGAACACTGCCTACCTAATGTGGGGGAACACTGCCAGCCCAATGTGGGGGAGCACTGCCAGCCTAATGTGGGGGAACACTGCCTGCCTAATGTGGGGGGGACACTGCCTGCCTAATGTGGGGGGAACACTGCCTGCCTAATGTGGGGGGACTCTGTCTGCCTACCTAATGTGGGGGAACACTGCCAGCTTAATGTGGGGGAACACTGCCTACCTAATGTGGGGGAACACTGCCTACCTAATGTGGGGGAACACTGCCTGCCTAATGTGGAGGGAACTCTGCCTGCCTAATGTGGAGGGAACACTGCCTGCCTAATGTGGGGGGAACACTGCCTGCCTAATGTGGAGGGAACACTGCCTACCTAACATGGAGGGAGCACTGCCTACCTAATGTGGGGGGAACACTGCCTGCCTAATGTGGAGGGAACTCTGCCTGCCTAATGTGGAGGGAACACTGCCTGCCTAATGTGGGGGGAACACTGCCTGCCTAATGTGGGGGGAACACTGCCTGCCTAATGTGGGGGGAACACTGCCTACCTAATGTGGGGGGAATACTGCCAGCCTAATGAGGGGGGAACACTGCCAGCCTAATGTGGGGGAACACTGCCTACCTGATGTGGGGGGAACACTGCCTGCCTAATGTGGAGGGAACACTGCCTGCCTAATGTGGAGGGAACACTGCCTGCCTAATGTGGGGGGAATACTGCCAGCCTAATGAGGGGGGAACACTGCCAGCCTAATGTGGGGGAACACTGCCTACTTAATGTGGGGGGGCGTTACTACATCCTGACGTCGGCCCTAGAGCGTGACTTGCGTGAACATCAAGGGGGGGGCCTCCTTGTCCATTTTGCTTGGGGCCCCCAAATTCCTTCAAACGGCCCTGGCCTCAAGCTGTTACTGCCAGCACCATAAAGGAGGAATCCACCGGCGTCAGTACCTTACATTTACTTCTCATTCTATAAAAAGCTAACAGCTTGGCCCTTCACAATCCGTGAGGAAGTGCTATTCGCTGTTCGTTTTAATTTCCATAAAGCGTTTTGTTTTTATTCTACTATGAATACCAATTTTTAGGTCTATAAATGCAACAACCAATGATTAATAAAGTAAACAAGAAATAGCAGATGGGATGGTAATTCGCTCTGTAGGTGTCATGATTATGTAACATTGTCTCCTCACAATAGTTAAAATATTTCTCCGGAATTAAGCTTTAATAAATCCTCCTAATTACGCGGAGCTTAAAATATCCAAACTAGATGAACGCAAATCTAATTTGTGCTGTAAATATAATAGATGATTATATAACATTTGCATCAATTACAACCAGCCGGCCCACAGGTACAGGATAAAAGAGACAGATACAATGGTGGAGATCAAAGCCGGTGAATGACGGGAAACGGGAGTGACAGTCCAGCGTCATTATCTGTATAAAGTATATGGCTACATATTTGTAATTGTATAATGGACAGTGATGTCACAGGTGACATTACGGGACCATACTGGATTGTGGAATATCTAGTCCATTTGGCACAGTCTCACATATTTTTAGCAATTTTTGCACCATAATTGAGAATTATAGCTGAAAAAAGTGGCAAAATTATGACCACAAAAAAAAAATAATAATAATAATTTTGTATCCATACGTTTAATGCAGTGTGAACAACACCTAAGGCTGGGATTACACTTAACTTTTGTGTTGCGTTTTTTTTTTTTTTCCCCCAGATAAACCCCCACAAAAACTGCCCCCTCATTTATCACTCTTAACATGCAGTTTTTGGGTAATCAACTAATTAATAAATGTTAATTATGTATTTTAAATTATGTGTATTAGTATTGGTGTTTTTCTTTGCCATTTTATCCCTATGTTTTCAAGTCATGTGACTTTGTGTGACTTATTATGTGACTTAAGGATTTCTATTGAAGACTTTGGGTGGTGGGGGTGGGGGAGGGCTCCATACCACGAATATAGAATTTCCCTCAACCCCTTAATGCACCATGACATTACTGTAGGGGTGTATGGAGAGGCTTGGATGCCAAACCCTCTCCATACACAGCAGCTTTCAGCATCTGACAATTGCCACTAATACCCAGCATAGAGCAATCTCCATTATTGGCTAGTTAACTATTGTCTAAGCTGATAGTGGCATTTAAACAGTGAAATCCTGCCTCTTTTGTGGTATGAGGGTCAGATTGGCTCCTTGCAATGCAATCCGAGGAAGCCAATATATTGACATAGCAGCCTAATTGTTACGGTCTGCGCTCCGGCCGCCTGTGCTGGTGGTGAGCGCTTTACCCTGTCATCTGCTGCTGCCGGCGGGGCTGTGGTTTGCATCGCAGGACGCGTCCGCATGCGAATCCCAACCCGTCACTCACCCCACTCCTTGGCCACAGCCTCTCACCTCCGGCATGCGTGTCCCCGTCTCCTAGGGTGCGCGTGTGCCAGAGCTTTAAGATTTAAAGGACCAGTACACCCTTAATTATGTGTTCACCTGTGTCTCCTCTATCAGTTCCTGCTCCTTCCCCACATCCCTGCAGGATCTCTGTTGCCTTGTGCCATAGAGAAAGCATTACTGTGTTTTGCCTTGCCTTGTTACTGACCTCCTGCTATGTTCCTGACCTTGCTCCTGTGCCACCTGCCTACTGACCTCCTGCATCGTTACTGACCACGCACCAGTGCAGCCTGCCCAGACCTTCGAGTTGCTGTTCTCCTTCTGTACCTCAATATCCTCAGCCACCTGTGTGGTCGAGTTATGCCAGGGGTAGCAACCTGGGTGATGCCAACCGCAGCAAGTCCATCCTGCTTTGCAGCGGGCTCTGGTGAACACCAGCGGCACCTTAGACTCTGCTCCCTGGTACAGCCTGCGTCATCTGCCACACAGGTCCAGCGGATCTACTACCCAGAGTGTTCCTGTCTTCTGAACAGTGAGTGTTACACCAAGGCCTTTTCTAGGTCTACTTCTATAGTCTGCAGAAGGCTGGCTATACTAACAGATCACCGATAGCATTGATCATTGTACTACTATAAGATAACATTGATCAATATGAGCCATCGAGTGACTGCTCATACAATTCCCATAGGAAGGCTAAAAAGGTGTTTAAAAAGAAAATAAATGTTTTTAAAAGTAAAAAAAAAATGAAAATTTCCTTTTTAAATAAAAAAACAAACAAACATCTTTGGTATCACCGCATACGGAACTTTCTGAACTATTAAAATATAATTAATATACTTAGCGATCACAGCAGGGATTTAATCTGAAGGAATTTTTTCCCTTTACATCAAATTCCAGAACAAAATGTGAAAAAAAGAGATCAAAAAGTCAACTCCACGTCAAATTGTTACTTATAAAAAATAAAAACATAAAAAAGTTACAGGGGTCAAAATACGGTGATTTAAAGAATTCACAGGAAAAATAAATGTCTTTCTAAATGTCTGTAAAACATAACAAAAACTATGCAAATAAGGTAGTAGTGTTGTCAAACTGACCTGAAGACTACAGAATCATTTTTGTTTTACAGCAAAGTAAAAAATTATGTAAAAACATAAAAGTCCCACATTACATAAGTGAGTTTGCTTGTTTTTAATTTCACAAATAATTTCTTTTTTGTTTTCACTAAAATTTAATTATTGTTTTCAATAGCCATCGGAGATAGCCGGGCACTGTACCATCGGACATAGCCGAGCACTGTACCATCGGAGATAGCAGGGGACTGTACCATTTGCAATAGCAAAGCATTGTATTATCATAGATAGCCAAGCCCTCTACCATCGGAGATAGCTAAGCATTGTATGATCATAGCTAGCCGAGCACTGTACCATTTGAGATAGTTGAGCACTGTATCTTCGGAGATAGCCGAGCACTGTACCATCGGAGATAGCTGAGCACTGTACCATCAGAGATAGCCAAGCACTGAACCACCAGAGATAGCCGAGCACTGTACCATCAGAGATTTGGTACAGTACCATGGGAGATAGCCAAGCACTGTACCATCTGAGATAGCCGAGCACTGTACCATCCGAGATGACTGAGCACTGTACCTTTGGAGATAGCCGAGCACTGTACCATCTGAGATAGCCGAGCTCTGTCTCATCTGATATAGCCATGCTCTTTACCATTGGAGATAGCCGAGCACTGTACCATCAGAGATAGCCAAGCACTGTACCATCCGAGATGACTGAGCACTGTACCTTTGGAGATAGTTGAGCACTGTACCATCAGAGATAGCTGAGTACTGTACTGTTGGAGATGGCTGAGCAATGTACTATTGGAGATAGCCCTGGTGACCCATATAGAATAAATGAAGCGATGGTGCTCATGTGACCACACTCCTGCTCTGACAGGAGACTCCTGTCCCCATTCTTGTGATGTCAGGGGGTCCCAGCAGTAGGAGCCTCCCTGATCAAACTCATCCCCTAGGGACATCCTCTTTAATTCACTGCAATGAGTTGTAGATTTGGCATCAGGAAGACCCCTTGTGGCCTCAACATGGAGCTAAATTTTAAATTTCTTATCCCATGTATTTTGACAATTCTGATTGGTAGACATTTTCCAGACCCTCCTGGCAGAGACAAGGCGTTATTTAGTGGGCACAATTGTTTGCTCTTTTCTATTGTTCACTATAAAATGAAACCTACACATACCGTACCTTTAGTAACATCCAGATTTCTGTTACATAGTATATTAGTCTTCCAACATCAAATGACATAAAACACCAAATATTTTCCTTATTACTATTATTAATGAACTGTGACTTGAAAATAGATGAAACAAGAAAAAATAGATGAAAAGAGAAAAAATAAAAAGCAAAATAATTCAGCGATTTCCATCTTCTTCTGCAAAATCTTCATTCTGATCTGGATCTAATAAACATGACATTTAAATGGCAAAATCACAGTGTCTTTCCCTGTTTCCAGACACAGATTAAACAAATAAAAATATGGATATATTATAAGGAAGCGGCAATTGAAATTCTACTCCGATTGAGAATTGAGATCCAGGTTATGTAAATGTCTTCTGCAGATTTTTGTAATCTGAAGCATAAGCAAGTCTTATGGAGATTTAGGTGCGCGGCTCCGGAGTACAAAGCAGATCCACGGGAGCCGGCTCCACCGAACGTCCTAAAATGCCAATAAAATATTCATTTTCTTTTTAATGCAGAACTTACTGTAGAACAAGAGGAGAAATGAGAAACTTTAGCATTATACAAGTATTAGTAGAATTGTAAGGGTGTCTACCAACCCATATACAGAATCTCCCAAAATAACAATTGAGGAATAAAAGGGGGGGGGGGGGGTGCTTATAAGACTTAACTTTTAATAACTCACACTAAAAAATAGTATTTATGTGATGCAAATAAATGAGCTGTAGCACTGGGATGCAAAGTGCACAAGCTCAATGGACGCCAGGGTATAGCTGCTAAAATTGCAAAAAATGGGGAGATCGCAGGTATACCCTGACGTCCATTGAGCTTGTGCACTTTGCATCCCAGTGCTACAGCTCATTTATTTGCATCACATAAATACTATTTTTTAGTGTGAGTTATTAAAAGTTAAGTCTTATAAGCACCCCCCCCCCCCTTTTATTCCTAAACCTTAGCATTAGCCAAAATAGTAGAAGAAAAAAATATTATATTAGAGTTTTATTCTGTTTGTACAATTCTTGCTCATGATGAATAAATGTCCTGATAAATAAGGATCTGGGGCTCATTCATACTTCGTTTTTTTGGGGGTCCGTATTAATATATTTCGGTCTTTATTGAAGAATTGTGATGATGCACTGAAATTGAACTGATTTGTATTGGATTTATTTTTTCTTTTTTTTCTCTTTTATTTGTTTTAACAACACAAAGCATTAAAATGCAACAAATCAGATCGCTCTATAACAAAAATATACAAACAACTTATTCCACTAAGTTATGCCAAGCCCCAATCTCCTGCACCTTTTCAGAGATCCATACTCTAAGGCTATGTTCACATGGCAGAATTGCCGTGCGGAATCCCACGTAAGAATTTTGCTAGAAATTCTGCCGAAATTTAAAGCCCCTTGGGAGGAATATTGTGTGTATAAGCAAACTAGCTGAGTACACGGCGTTGCCCGGTTTTTCCTTCCTAATCCTTGTTGTGGAGAAATATCAACAGAGGAAGCTTTTGACTTCATATCCCGTCCTCATATATTTTTGTCATATCCCAACCTCATATCCTGTCCTCCTTTCCCGACCTCCTATTCCAACCTCCTATCCCAACCTCCTATCCCGACCTCCTATCCCGTCCTCGTATCCCGTCCTCATATCCCGTCCTCCTATCCCGACCTCCTATCCCGTCCTCGTATCCCGTCCTCATATCCCGTCCTTATATCCCATCCTCATATCCCGTCCTCCTATCTCAACCTCCTATCTTGACCTCCTATCCCGACCTCCTATCCTGACCATCCCGACCATCCCGTCCTCCTATCTTTACCTCCTATCTCGACCTCCAATCTCGACCTCCTATCTCGACCTCCTATCTCAAACTCCTATCCTGACCTCCTATCCCGACCTCCTATCCCAACCTCCTATCCCGACCTCTTATCCCAACCTCCTATCCCGACCTCCTATCCCAACCTCCTATCCCGACCTTCTATCTCAACCTCCTATCTCAACCTCCTATCCTGACCATCCCGACCATCCCGTCCTCCTATTTTTACCTCCTTTCTCAACCTCCAATCTTGACCTCCTATCTTGACCTCCTATCTTGACCTCCTATCCCGACCTCCTATCCTGACCCGTAATATGTGACCAGGTATTGAAATATCTCCAGCCGTACAGAAGTTATGTGGGAACATACATTCCCCATTGATTTGCATGGGACTTTAAACAAAAACCCCGACACTCACAAATGGGGGTAGTTAAGGGTTAAATTAACTATCCTATATTTTAAGTGGACATATAAGTAACATGTGACCAAGTTTCATGTTAATATCTTTAGCCGCTTGGACGTGATTGTGGAACATACACACATACACACACATATACACACACATAGACACATTGGCCCTCATTTACTATTGCAAACCCGACATGTTTTGTTGACTTGTGCGCCAGATTCTGTCGCATCGTGCCAGAAATTCTGTCTGTGCCAGATTTTGCGCCAGAATTTGCCCCAGAATTGAAAAAACCCAGACTAACTTTCCATTTTGTAAGGAAACCCGAAAAAGGGGCGTGTTCTCGACATTTTCACAAAAAAACAATAGATCAGAGCTGAGGAAAACCAGACAAATCAGAGCAGGTGTAGAAAAAACAAAATGTAGGGAAAAGTGGAAAATGTAGGGAAACCTTAGTAAATACCATAGAAATTAAATTGTAGGGAATTAAAACCCACAAAGAAACCTACACAACACTCTTTGTAAAGGAGGGCCATTGAGTTTAATATAAATAAATATAAATATATATATATATATATATATATATATATATATATATATATATATACATATATATATATATATATATATATATATATATATATATATATATTACCCTAGATTGTTATATATATATATACAGGGTGGGCCATTTATATGGATACGCCTTAATAAAATGGGAATGATTGGTGATAACTTCCTGTTTGTGGCGCATTAGTATATGTGAGGGGCAAAACTTTTCAAGATGGGCGGTGACCATGGCGGCCATTTTGAAGTCGGCCATTTTGAATCCAACTTTTGTTTTTTCAATAGGAAGAGGGTCATGTGACACATCAATCTTATTGGGAATTTCACAAGAAAAACAATGATGTGTTTGGTTTTAACGTAACTTTATTCTTTCATGAGTTATTTACAAGTTTCTGACCACTTATAAAATGTGTTCAATATGCTGCCCATTGTGTTGGATTGTCAATGCAACCTTCTTCTCTATATACTGCTATATACTACTATATACACCGCAGGAGAAATGCTAGCACAGGCTTCCAGTATCCGTATACACTGCTATATACTACTATATACACCGCAGGAGAAATGCTAGCACAGGCTTCCAGTATCTGTATACACTGCTATATACTACTATATACACTGCAGGAGAAATGCTAGCACAGGCTTCCAGTATCTGTATACACTGCTATATACTACTATATACACCGCAGGAGAAATGCTAGCACAGGCTTCCAGTATCCGTAGTTTCAGGTGCTGCACATCTCGTATCTTCACAGCATAGACAATTGCCTTCAGATGACCCCAAAGGTAAAAGTCTAAGGGGGTCAGATCGGGAGACCTTGGGGGCCATTCAACTTTCCATGAAAATGTTCATCTAGGAATGCTCGGACCTGACACCCATAATGTGGTGGTCACCATCTTGCTGGAAAAACTCAGGGAACATGCCAGGTCCGAGCAGCGACTTTTACTTGGATCTGTAAAGTGCTATCTACATTATTTACAAATGTTTTCAGTAAGTCCTTGTAATATAATATTGCGGATATTTCAGATCTCTTAGATAATGGATGTTTTCAAACTTATAAAATCCTGTTTTTCTTATAATCTTAAGTGTTGTAGAGGCTGTATCTAGCTGCAGCGTGCATGCTTCCTCCCTCCTCCACCCCTCTTTGCTTGGCATCCAGCACTAAGCCATGTACCTGAATCATGCAGAGCAGGGAAGGATGGGAAAGAAAGAAACGTACATGCTGAGGCTCAGCCTGGCCTCCACATCGATTGAGCTTGGAAGGAAAAACATAATTTTATAACTTTGCAAACAGCCATCATCTAAGAAACATGTATCCTTTGTTTTATCTTCTCAGCAGCTATCTGCTCACTTCTGCAGATCTGACTGTCACACAGAAGTAAAAGATTTCTTTTAAATCAATGGGCAATACACTGCAGATGTTCCTGGTCATGAATGAGGAAACAACCATCTTTTTATGTAGCTATGAAATATGTGATCATACAAGGAACCTGAACAACCCCCCAAATCGCATTTATAACTGAATAAAGTGGGTGTGTCCACAGTTTTGATTTTTAAATCTTAAAGATTTCTTCTTGAAACCTACAGAAAAATCCAACATATTTATGTAAATGGGGAAAATTATTGAAGGTTCTATTAATTAAACCTGATTGAAGCGCATTAAGCCACTTTTATAGCCACGCCAGAGTTTTCCTAAGACTTACATAGTAACATAGGGGGAGATTTATCAAAACCCGTCCAGACGAAAAGTTGCCCAGTTGCCCATAGCAACCTATCAGATTGCTTCTTTCATTTTTCAGAGGCCTTGTTAAAAATGCTAAATCTCCCCCATAGTCTGTAAGGTTAAAAAAAGAGTCCTTCGAGTTGAACCTAATACCCAACTGTGTTGAAGCAGAGAAAGCCCTATGTGACGTCACCCCTGCCCCCTCTATGCAAGTCTATGGGAGGGGGCGTGACTGACGTCACGCCCCCTCCCATAGACTTGCATAGCGGGGGCGGGAGTGATGTCACATGGGGGCAGAGTCGTGACGGCCGTCTTGCCCCCTCCCATAGCCTTGCATAGCAGGGGGTGATGTCACACGGGGCGGAGTCATGATGTCACGATACACCAGCCCTGTTGTCGCCACCCGGCTGTTTGTGAGCTGGCACCATGGTGTGCAGCTCAAACAGGTGGGTGACGAATACAAGATTGCGGGGGTCCCCAGCGGCGGGACCCCCGCAGTGAGACATCTTATCCCCTATCCTTTGGATAGGGGATAAGATGTCTCAGTGCCGGAGTACCCCTTTAAAATGCAGATTGTTCGTCTATCACCACTACCAAAGGTAAGTGCGCTCTCCTTTCCCCAGGGCAGATTGGCTTTAAGCCGCACGCTTAAGGAAACATGACAAGGAAACATGTCCTATACACTTAGCCCTGTTGGACAAGGGTTTCTAATACATAATAAATATGATGCAAGGCATGTGCACCTGTTTTTACCTCCACTCCATAATTCTACAGCATTTACAATAATCTCCTTTCTTTTGCGCTGAAAGAAGCCCCAAAATGGGTCAGAGCACAACTTACTCCAACAGGTCACCACCAGGTCCCGATAGATCCCATTGACTTTAATGAGGTCTGTTTGGAATAGTTAGTTTACAGGAGTTTAGCAGAGATTTTTTTTTCTTTGTAAAACTCCATGAAGCTCCATATAGCGGTGCGTTTCAGCATTGTGAACCTAGCCCAACATTTCATAGCTTTGGACTGTGTTCTGCACATTATTATCCTTATACTGGTTTAGGCTAGGTTCCCATTCAGCTCTTTTATTGCGCCGAATGGCCCCAATATGGGTTGGAGCACAACTGACTCCATTGGTCACCACCCGATGGATCCCAATGACTTGAATGGGGTTTGTTTGAGATCCGGTAATCTACACAGAAAATAAATAGTGCATGCGTTCTGCGCTAAACTCCTGTTATTTTGACAAAATTGTCGATGGAGCTCAATATAGCGGTGCCCAATGACAATGTGAACCCAGCCGAACATTTCGTAGCTTCAGACTGTGTTGTGCACATTATTATCTATATACTGTTTTAGCTATGCCGGGCTTCTATGCTAGACTGTCACATACAATGTATACGGCATCATCACCATATTCATGGGCCCTGGAGTTTAGGTGCAATATTTTGTGTTTTAACCAGCACAATGTCATACAGAAGGGGAAGAAAAATATATCTAATTATGTAGCAATAATTGTGTTCTCCCATCCTCTGATGTAACTTAGAGGAAAGCGAATACGGGAAAGAATGCGGCGTGTCATTATATCAATTATGATGCACCAATTATGTGACATTTGTGATGGTGCATGAGGACGGCACAATGGATTTCATTGTCTGAGGTGAATCTAATTCCGGCTGATCCTCAGACGGCGGAAGCTGCGGGGTAGGGGCGCCTCCATAAGGCTGTGAGGTGCGGCTTCTCCTCAATATAACCTCACGGCTCCGAGGCACTGCCGGATAGAAAGCAGAAAAACAGATTCTCTCCAAGATTAGATCCCTAAATACGATCATCTCCAGGCGCTGCTGGAATACTTATCATCACCGGCCCCAGCGCCGTTTCATAGTCCTCAGATAGAGAACGGAATAATTGGAATATATAGGGAGAATAAAACCCAAATCTAGATTTATTGTTGCATTAGCCCTGATTAAGTGATGTCTGGAAGGTGATGTAATGCGCTGAGCTCGGGAGAAATGCAGTTATGTATTCACTCAATATTGTATCGTCATGGAGGAGGACCATATGGGGTTAATAAAGACCTTTATTCTGTATCAGTGTTTTCCAACCAGGGTGGCTCCAGCTGTTGCAATACTACAACTACTACAACTTAAAAATGTATATATATACATGGCCGTAAATGTTGGCCCCCCTGAAATTTTTCTATATAATGAAGTATTTCTCACAGAAAAGGATTGCAGTAACACAGGTTTTGCTATACACATGTTTATTCCCTTTGTATATATATATATATATATATATATATATATATATATATATATATATAGATCTCCTCTCCTCTGTATATATATATTGCAGTAACACAGGTTTTGCTATACACATGTTTATTCCCTTTGTGTGTATTGGAACTAAACCAAAAAAGGAGGGAAAAAAGCAAATTGGACATAATGTCACCAAACTTCAAAAATGGGCCGGACAAAATTATTGGCCCCTTTCAAAATTGTGGATAAATAAGATGGTTTCAAGCACGTGATGCTCCTTTATACTCACCTGGGGCAAGTAACAGGTGTGGGCAATATAAAAATCACATCTGAAAGCAGATAAAAAGGAGAGAAGTTCACTTAGTCTTTGTATTGTGTGTCTGTGTGTGCCACACTAAACATGGACAACAGAAAGAGGAGAAGAGAACTGTCTGAGGACTTGAGAACCAAAATTGTGAGAAAATATCAACAATCTCAAGGTTACAAGTCCATCTCCAGAGATCTAGATTTGTCTTTGTCCACAGTGCGCTACATCATCAAGAAGTTTACACCCCATGGTACTGTAGATAATCTCCCTGGGCGTGGACGGAAGAGAAAAACTGATGAAAAGTGTCAACGTAGGATAGTCCGGATGGTGAATAAGCAGCCCCAAACAAGTTCCAAAGATATTCAAGCTGTCCTGCAGGCTCAGGGAGCATCAGTGTCTGCGTGAACTATCCGTCCACATTTAAATTAAATGAAACACTATCGAGGAGACCCAGGTGAAACCCACTATGGAGGAGACCCAGGAGGACCCCACTATGGAGAAGACCCAGGAGGACCCCACTATGGAGGAGACCCAGGATGACCCCACTGCTGACACAGAGACAGAAAAAAGCAAGACTACATTTTGCCAAAATGAACTTGAGTAACCAAAATCCTTCTGGGAAAACGTCTTGTGGACAGATGAGACCAAGATAGAGCTTTTTAGTAAAGCCCATCATTCTACTGTTTACCGAAAACGGAATGAGGCCTACAAAGAAAAGAACACAGTACCTACAGTGACAAATGGGGGAGGTCAGTGATGTTTTGGGTTGTTTTGCTGCCTCTGGCACTGGGGGCCTTGAATGTGTACAAGACATCATAAAATCTGAGGATTACCAATGGATTTTGGGTCGCACTGTACAACCCAGTGTTAGAAAGCTGGGTTTGTGTCCGAGATCTTGGGTCTTCCAGCAGGACAATGACCCTAAACATACGTCAAAAAAAAAACAGAAATGGAGACAACAAAGCACTGGAGAGTTCTGAAGTGACAGCAATGAGTCCAGATGTAAATCCCATTGGTCACCTGTGGAGAGATCTTATAATTACTGTTGGGAAAAGGCGCCTTCCAATAAGAGACCGGGAGCAGTTTGTAAAGGAAGAGTGGTCCAACATTCCGGCTGAGAGGTGTAAGATGCTTATTGATGCTTATAGGAAGACACTGATTTCACTTATTTTTTTCCAAAGGGTGTGCAACCAAATATTTAGGAGTTTGATGTCACATTATGTCCAATTTGCTTTTTTTTCTCTCCATATATATTGTATATTAATTTTCATTTTTTAGATTTTAAATTATATATATATATATATATATATATATATATATATATATATACCCCCCTACAGGCTGATCCAACTTTATGTAATGTCCTTAATACAAGTCCCAATGAGGCTCAGTAGTGTGTGTGGCCTCCACGTGCCCGTATGACCTCCCTACAACGCCTGGGCATGCTCCTGATGAGGTGGAGGATGGTCTCCTGAGGGATGTCCTCCCAGACCTGGACTAAAGCATTCGCCAACTCCTGGACTGTCTGTGGTGGATGGAGCGAGACGTCCCAGATGTGCTCAATCGGATTCAGGGGAACGGGCGGCCAGTCCATAGCATCAATGCCTTCCTCTTGTAGGAACTGCTGACACACTCCAGCCACATGAGGTCTAGCATTGTCTTGTATTAGGAGGAACCCAGGGCCAACCACACCAGCATATGGTCTCACAAGGGGTCTGAGGATCTCATCTCGGTACCTAATGGCAGTCAGGTTACCTCTGGCAAGCACATGGAGGGCTGTGCGGTCCCCCAAATAAATGCCACACCACACCATTACTGACCCAAAACCAAACCGGTCAGGCTGGAGGATGTTGCAGGCAGCAGAATGTTCTCCATGGCGTCTCAAGACTCTGTCATGTCTGTCACGTGCTCAGTGTGAACCTGCTTTCATCTGTGAAGAGCACATGGCGCCAGTAGTGAATTTGCCAGTCTTGGAGTTCTCTGGCAAATGCCAAACGTCCTGCACGGTGTTGGGCTGTAAACACAACCCCCACCTGTGGACGTCGGGCGCTCATACCACCCTCATGGAGTCTGTTTCTGACCGTTTGAGTGGACACATGCACATTTGTGTCCTGTTGGAGGTAATTTTGCAGGGCTCTGGCAGTGCTCCTCCTGCTCCTCCTTGCACAAAGGTGGAGGTAGCGGTCCTGCTGCTGGGTTGTTGCCCTCCTACGGCCTCCTCCACATCTCCTGATGTACTGGCCTGTCTCCTGGTAGCGCCACCATGCTCTGGACACTACGCTGACAGACACAGCAAACCTTCTTGCCACAGCTCGCATTGATGTGGCATCCTGGATGAGCTGCACTACCTGAGCCACTTGTGTGGGTTGTAGACTCCGTCTCATGCTACCACTAGAGTGAAAGCACCGCCAGCATTCAAAAGTGACCAAAACATCAGCCAGGAAGCATAGGAACTGAGAAGTGGTCTGTGGTCACCACGTGCAGAACCACTCCTTTATTGGGGGTTTCTTGCTAATTGCCTATAATTTCCACCTGTTGTCTGTTCCATGTGAAATTGATTGTCAATTAGTGTTCTTCCTGAGTGGACAGTGGGATCTCACACAAGTGTCAGTGACTTGGAGTTACATTGTGTTGGTTAAGTGTTAACTGTATTTTTTGAGCTGTGTGGATAAATATAATTTTTTCATTAATTTTATATGTATATATTTAAATTTTTTATGATATTCTGAACCAATAAACAATTACTAAGCTGTAAATGGCACCGAGACATCATATGGAACCTGAGAAAACAAAGCTCCAGGCATATAGTGGCGATTGACATAAAGAGATAATTTGAAGACGAGAGCAGAAGTGAACATAAAGAAGATTTGGAAAAAGAGAAGAAGAGAAGAGCACTGGGTGCAGTATGGACTATCACAGTCCCTACTATTGGCAGCTAAATGGGTGTGGACCCATCGGGGAGCCAGATAGCTGGGAACGACATAGACTGAGTCCTGGGGTCCCATAGAGAAATACATTTGTCATTCTTAAATGAATCCCCACCACATATATTCTCCATACTCAATAGAAAATGCATAACAACCACCCATATGGCTCTGGAGAGACGAGAAGAGGACATCCATAGTCTGGGAACCATCTGAGGAACCATCAGTAGAAAAAAGGAAAAGAGGAAAACCTTCTTAATGTTGGATAGAGATCCAGGAATAATGGACAAGTGGGGGATCTGTTGGGTCAACATGACCCCTAATGGTTAAAGGAACTGAACATCATTCAAAAGACAAGCTGTGGGCCACCAGATGTGCGGTATGGAACCCATTTCCCTGGAGCAACACCAACAGCGAACACATTTGTTTAGACGTTCAGGTGTTCTGTAGCGTAGGTGAATATTTTACAGTTCAATTCCTGAACCCTACAGCTATCGAGAGTTTATGGGTCAAATGAAGGATTTCTTACAGTTTACAAGGAATCTCCATCAATCCCAGTATGTGCTCTGTCCTCTCCATTATCAGCATGTTGTAAACCATTGGTCTCCAAACTGTGGCCCTCCATGTGTTGCAAAAGTACAACTCCTAAGATGCCTCGGCAGTCTTGGCTTTCCGGACATGCTGGGAGTTGTAGTTCGGCAACATTTGGAGGGCTACAGTTTGGAGACCACTGTTGTAGGCCACGAAAATGGCGCTGATAGGAGCTGCTGAGGCTGTGTACAGGGTCTCAAAAGGTGTTAGTGAGGAAACCCGTCTCTGCTGGTGCCAGACACAATAGAAGACAGTTAAAAGCATTTAAATAAATATATATATAAAGTGGGTGGGGCCTACCAGGTGAGGGTGTGGCCTCCAATGGATTTACTGTACCTGCTCATAGCTGACGTCTATTTTGTTTTGTGGCTCATGAACAGATACAATAAATGTATCAAGAGGAGAACACAGACTGATGCATTTGTTATAACTAAGGCCAAAGGGGTTTAGCAAAAGAGCAGATTCCAGTGTTTAGAACGTGTTTTCCCATAAAGTATAAGTGTCCCCCTGCGGCCAGCGATACGCTGAGCATCACGTGACTCTTCTACTTACAGGAAGCGGATGAAGTCGGGGACCGTAGAACGGGACATCGATATCAGCGCAACGGGGGGAACGTAGGAAGGTGAGTTAAAGTTTGTTTTGTTTCGCTTGGCAGCCCGGGCACATAGGGTTGAAAAAAACCGCACCGGAGTACTTCTTTAAACGTTTTCCATAAAGAGGCACATTGCATACAGTAGCACACTAAGGGTATACAGAATAATTTAACCCATTCCTGACCAATAATGTATATTTTATGACAGATATTAGAGATGTGCAAAATAAAAATATACGTTTTCTTTTATTTTTTATTGTAAAACAAAGTAAAATATTTCAAATTTGGCATCATTCAAATCGTACCAGCCCATAGAATACATTTGGTATGTCAGTTTTACCATATGGTGAATCCTCCCCAAAAAATTCTTGCCCCACAAATTAAGATTTTTTATTTATTTATTTATTTTAAATTTTTTTTATTTATTGCCCCAAAAATATATTTTTTTCCTCTGGCTTTGCAATACATTATACAGTAAAATCCTAGTAAAACTTTGCCAGAGGAAAAAAAAAAAAAAAAAAAAAAAAACGTTACGGGTCTTAGAAGGTGAGGGGTTAATAAAGACAAAGTTTTCTCATAATATTACATTCCATACACAACATAACAAACAAATGATCCTAAAAGTTGTATCTGTACATTAAATGATATTGTGTTCCATTGTTTTCCTGACTGCGGAGAACAAACAAAATTAAGAAGAAAAAAAAGAAAAACAATGTATCAAATAAAACGTATTTGCTGGAAATGAACAGAGGGAGTTTAATCCATTTATCCCATATACAAGAACATTTTTAATGAAGTTTATGTTTGTGATTTATCTAATAATGATACATCTTCCATAATCTTGTTATTTCATTCATCTAGAATTGGAGACAATTTTCCTGCACGTTATTATCTCAGATATAACCAAAATATTAAGTATGAACCTTATAATCTAGTGGTAAAATACAGAGGGCTGGATATGGTGGTGTACATACAGGGGTCCCTCACGTTACAATATTAATTGGTTCTGGGACGACCATTGTATGTTGAAACCATTGTATGTTGAGACCAGAACTCTATGGAAACCTGGTAATTGGTTCTAAAGGCACCAAAATGTCATCCAAAAAATAGGAAAAAGTGAGAATTAAAGAAAAATAAGTAGATAACTAATATAGATAAAGCAAATCCTTATATATAAAAGTAGGAAAGATCTTCTGGGAGCTGTAAATCACTACCAATGTCAGTGTTTTCCAAGCAAGGAGCCTCCAGCTGTTGCAAAACTACAACTCCCAGCATGCCCGGACAGCCAAAGGCTGTCTATGTAGAGGACACTGGTCTATGTAGAGGACAGGAGCTTCTTTGGGGTCCTGTACAGTACATGCAATATCCTAAAAAAGCAATGGAGTCTCCCTCACCTGGTGTCCAAAGGGGCATCTAACCCTGGTACAGGTAAAGAGTACAGAACATGTAATACCTCCCTGTACTGTAGGGGGCGCTACCAGACACCAGTCAGTGCATAGACTTCAGTAATACAGGTAAAGAGTACAGAACATGTAATACCTCCCTGTACTGTAGGGGGCGCTACCAGTCACCAGTCAGTGCATACACTTCAGTAATACAGGTAAAGAATACAGAACATGTAATACCTCCCTGTACTGTAGGGGGCGCTACCAGACGCCAGTCAGTGCATACACTTCAGTAATACAGGTAAAGAGTACAGAACATGTAATACCTCCCTGTACTGTAGGGGGCACTACCAGATACCAGTCAGTGCATACACTTCAGTAATACAGGTAAAGAGTACAGAACATGTAATACCTCCCTGTACTGTAGGATGCCTGATGAAGCTGCTGTTGCAGTGAAACACGTTGCATGCTGGGAGAATAAACTACCCTTGCTTTTACCTATCCATGCTTCCTCTGTGACCTGCGCCATTGAAAGCCGGCACCTCTGTCTGAAGTCTGCCTCCATATACCTCCTGCTATGCCGGCTGGCTGTGGACACTACATGCGCTCACCATTGTTGTGTATGTGGGTACACAACACTTCCAGGTGAGCCTCCTCTTTCAGTGCATAATTTGCCTGACAAGTTACTCTTTTATTACACCATGGAGCACTTTGTTTTTTGTCGTTTTTAGCTGTACTGTAGGGGGCGCTACCAGACACCAGTCCGTGCATACACTTCAGTAATACAGGGGTTTTACCAGTGAATGTCCGTTCTAATTGGTCGGTTCTTCCAGTCATTGACATGTTTCACAGATCTGGACTGTCCGTAGCATTGTATGTTGAGTCTGGTTTCAACTTATAATGGTCCAGAAAAGACCTTTGGGGGGTATGTATCAATAATGATGTAACAATGTGGGATTTTATGTATGTTTTTTTGCATCAAATGGAGCATATTTGCGCCAAAATTATCAATTGTCGTACGCAAGTTTGTAATTTTGGCACAAATGTAGCCCTACAAAAGGCGCAGACCCCAGAATTCCAGGCAGTAAATCTGACTTTGGGATATTCTATTGTTGTAGCTATTTTCTCTGTCACTTTATTCATGGTGTAGATTTGCGCCTAAATGAAGGTATTTGCGCCTAAATTTGCGCCAAATCGAAAATTCGCAATTAATGAATTCCAGAGCAAAGAATGATTGTAACTGAAATCACGACAAACAAAGTGAAATCAGTGATTTTCTTCTAAACCATTTGGCACAATTTTTTGTCGCAAAAAAGTGACATAAAAGGAAATTTGAGACAAATCACAGTCAAAAAAACAGGGTAAAAAACTTCATACATACCCCCCATTGTATGTTGAAACTATTGTATGTTGAGACCATTGTAAGTTGAGGGATCACTGTATATATATATATATATATATATATATATATATATATATATATATGATAAAGATGAGAGTAAGGGTCTGTTTAAACTGCAGAATTCTGCCTCAAATTAAAGCTCTTAGACTTCTATGGGATTCCGCACTCCCATTCACACTTCCGAATTTGTACCTACGGGATTCCATAGAAGTCTATGGGCTTTAATATGAGACGGAATTCTGCCGTATGAATAGACACTAAAGAGATAATAGAGGTCTCATCCTATTTATACAAAATAAAGGAACGTTCTTTACCAACATCTTTCCCACTACATAATGTCGGTAAATGCGCCCAAATTTCTGCGCAACATGTCTGCGACATATTGCAATCAAAATGCAACACATTGCACCGGTGTGCGCCACACATTGCCGACTACACCGACTAAAGGCCCTTAAAGGCCAAAAAATGGCATGGCTAGATGATTTTCCAACATTCCGACGTATTTACTAAAATAACCGACCAAAAACAGTCAATTTGGAGGGTCAAAAAATTCACCGGGTAAAAGCTGGTGAGAAATAATTTTTCCTATTTGGGGAAATGCCATCAATGGTTGGGAATCAGGATTATCTGTGCCGCCCTCAAACAAGGTGGATTAATGGTAATATAACATATAGAACATAAAAATGTCATATTTTAATATACTAGATTTAAAACACACTTTATTTTTGCTTCTCTTATTAATTTTTTTTATTTTTTATTTTTGGTGTATTTTTAAGGTGTATGGGGGGATCAGACCACTCTTGTTTTTTTCAGTATAAGAAATAACTCACCAGATAGTTTTAATTTAACACAATTTAATAAAGTAAAGTGATTATATATAACGGAACCCTGATTCGGCTTCACAACCTTAAGCAGAAAAAACAAAAACAAAAAAACATATAACTTAGAATTTGCCACATTTGCGAAATGAGGTTATTACTGTCGGTAATCATTTGTCTCACTACTTGTCCAGCAGTGTCAGGTGGTATGTCAGGTGGTATGTTCACATCAAGATTAGTTTCAATTTCCTCACGGAGGTCATCAGCCAGAGGCATGTCCACATTGTGATTAAAGGGGCACTCTACTGCTCAGCGTTTAGAAAAAACTGTTCCGAACGCTAGAGCCAGCGCCAGGAGCTTCTGACGCCATAGCCCGCCTCCTCATGAGGTCACGCCCTGCCCCCTCAGAACGCTGGGAGCTCGTGACGCCATAGCCCCGCCTCCTCATTACATCACGCCCTGCCCCCTCAGAACGCTGGGAGCTCGTGACGCCATAGCCCCACCCCCTCATGACAACATGCCCCACCCCCTCAATGCAAGTCTATGGGAGGGGGCGTGACGACTGTCACGCCCCCTCCCATAGACTTGCATTGAGGGGGTGGGATGTGACATAATGAGGGGGCGGGACTATGACATCACGAGCTCTCAGCGCCGGTTCCAGCGTTCGGAACAGTTTATTTTAAACACGGAGCAGTGGAGTACCCCTTTAAATGCTATGTTGTGTAGCATTGCACATACTGTAATAATTTTGCACACCACATGTGGCTTGTCCAGCAGCCCCCCCCCCCCCACTTACATCTAAACATCTAAAGCGGCTCTTCCATAATCTAAATGTGCGCTCCACAATTGAGCGTGTTTTCCGATGCGCATTATTATATCTTTGCTCTGCAGCATTTCTGGGAACCAGATAAGGGGTCATTAGCCACTTGTGGAGTCTACAGCCATTATCTCCTATAGGTTAAACATTTATTTGTTATTTATGTTGACAAAAAAAAAAAAAACCTACTCATGTTTAAAAAGTTTACCAATGAGACTAAGTTTCCACTTGGCTTTTTTGTTTGCACCGAAAAAAATGCCATAAAAAATGCCAGTGCAAATTCCTGCATCTGACGTTTTTATCTGCATTTGAGTGGAAATAGCATTGTTGGCCCCTTTGGCGTTTTTTTCAAAATGCGTTGGGTAGTTGGGTACCAAAAAAATGAATGAATTAATTAAAAAAAGGATGCAATAGGGATGGGAAAAAAATGATAACAACATTTTTTTTTTTATATAACAAAATTGTTATACATTTTTAATAAAGTGTGTGTGTATGTGTTTCACTTTTTTCTCTCAATTTTTTAATTTTTTTAGGTAGTAATACTACTCCCATCATGGAACACACTGTTCCATGATGGGAGTAGTAGTATCTGTACTAATACGTGTAGTAACTCGACAGCTCCACTCTCCCGCACCTGCACTCGGACGGGCCAGCAGCGCACCTGGCCGAATGGAAACGACAAGTAATAATGGAAATGTCCAGCGCTTTAGGATGCAAAAATTCTTCGGCTTTATTAACCTCTTAAGGACCCAGCCATTTTACACCTTAGGACCCGGCATTTTTTGAACATCTGACCACTGTCACTTTAAACATTAATAACTCTGGAATGCTTTTAGTTATCAATCTGATTCCGAGATTGTTTTTTCGTGACATATTCTACTTTAACATAGTGGTAAAAAAAATTGTAACTTGCATCCTTTCTTGGAGAAAATTTTATGAAAAATTTGAAAATTTTGCATTTTTCTAACTTTGAAGCTCTCTGTTTGTAAGGAAAATGGATATTCAAAATATTTTAATTTTTTATTCACATATACAATATGTCCACTTTATGTTTGCATCATAAAATTGACAAGTTTTTACTTTTGGAAGACACCAGAGGGCTTCAAAGTTCAGCAGCAATTTTCCAATTTTTCACAAAATTTCCAAACTCACTATTTTTCAGGGACCAGTTCAGGTTTGAAGTGGATTTGAAGGGTCTTCATCTTAGAAATACCCCACAAATGACCCCATTATAAAAACTGCACCCCCCAAAGTATACAAAATGATATTCGGTCAGCCTTTTAACCCTTTAGGTGTTTCACAGGAATAGCAGGAAAGTGAAGGAGAAAATTCACAATCTTCATTTTTACACTCTCATGTTCTTGTAGACCCAAGGCGTAAAAGGAGAACATGTATACTTATATTTGTAGCCCAATTTCTCTCGAGTAAGCACATGCCTCATATGTCTATGTAAAGTGTTCGGTGGGCGCAGTAGAGGGCTCAGAACCGAAGGAGCGACAAGGGGATTTTGGAGAGTACGTTTTTCTGAAATGGTTTTTGGGGGGCATGTTGCATTTAGGAAGCCCCTATGGTGCCAGAACAGCAAAAAAAAAACACATGCCATACCATTTTGGAAACAAGACCCCTTGAGGAACGTAACAAGAAATAAAGTGAGCCTTAATACCCCATATGTGTTTCACGACTTTTGCATATGTAAAAAAATAAAATAAAATTTCACTAAAATGTGTGATTCCCCCCAAATTTCAAATTTTTGCAAGGGTTAATAGCAGAAAATACCCCCCAAAATTTGTAACCCCATCTCTTCTGAGTATGGAGGTACCCCATAAATTGACCTGAAGTGCACTACCAGCGAACTACAATGCTCAGAAGAGAAGGAGTCATATTTGGCTTTTTGAGAGCAAATTTTGCTCGGGGGCATGTCGCATTTAGGAAGCCCCTATGGTGCCAGAACAGCAAAATAACCCCCACATGGCCTACCATTTTGGAAACTAGACCCCTTGAGGAACGTAACAAGGGGTACAGTGAGCATTTAACCCCACTGGTGTCTGTCAGATCTTTGGAACAGTGGTCTGTACAACATTTTTTATTTGCACAGCCCACTGTTCCAAAGATCTGTCAGACACCAGTGGGGTGTAAATTCTCACTGCACCCCTCATTACATTCCGCGAGGGGTCTAGTTTTTTTTGCGTTTGTCAAAACCGCTGTAATAATCAGCCACCCCTGTGCAAATCACCTCAAATGTACATGGTGCGCTCTCCCTTCTGGGCCTTGTTGTGCGCCCCCAGAGCACTTTGCACCCACATATGGGGTATCTCCGTAGTCAGGAGAAGTTGCATTACAAATTTTGGGGGGCTTTTTTCCCTTTTACCTCTTGTCAAAACGAAAAGTATAGGGCAACACCAGCATGTCAGTGTAAAAAATTTTTTTTTTTACACAAACATGCTGGTGTAGACCCCAACTTCACATTTTCATAAGGGGTGAAAGGAGAAAAATACCCCCAAAATTTGTTAGGCAATTTCTCCCGAGTACGGCGATACCCCATATGTGTCCCTAAACTGTTGCCTTGAAATACGACAGGGCTCCAAAGTGAGAGCGCCATGTGCATTTGAGGCCTAAATTAGGGATTTGCATAGGGGTGGACATAGGGGTATTCTACGCCAGTGATTCCCAAACAGGGTGCCTCTAGCTGTTGTAAAACTCCCAGCATGCCTGGACAGTCAGTGGCTATCTGGCAATACTGGGAGTTGTTGTTTTGCAACAGCTGGAGGCTCCATTTTGGAAACAGTGGCGTACCAGACGTTTTTCATTTTTATTGGGGAGGGGAGGGGGGCTGTGTAGGGGTATGTGTATATGTAGTGTTTTTTACTTTTTATTTTATTTTGTGTTAGTGTAGTGTAGTGTAGTGTTTTTAGGGTACAGTCACATGGGCGGGGGGTTACAGCGAGTTTGAGCTGCCGTGCAAAATTTGCTGCCTCGCAAACTTGCAGCCTGATACTCACTGTAAGCCCCTGCCCATGTGAATGTACCCTGTACATTCACAGGGGGGGACCTCCAGCTGTTGCAAAACTACAACTCTCAGCATGCACAGTCTATCAGTGCATGCTGGTAGTTATAGTTTGCAACAGCTGGAGGCACACGGTTGGGAAACACTGAGTTAGGAAACAGACGATGTTTCCCAACCAGTGTGCCTCCAGTTGTTGCAAAACCACAACTCTCAGCATTCTCAAGCATGCTGGGAGTAGTAGTTCGGCAACATCTTTAGAGCCAGATGTTGCCGAACTACAACTCCCAGCATGCTTGGAGTTGTAGTTTTGCAACATCTGGAGGACTAAAGTTTGCAGACCACTAATACAGTGGTTCTCAATCTGTGCCCTTCCAGATGTTGCAAAACTACAACTCCCAGTATGCCCTTACTGTCCAGGCATGCTGGGAGTTGTAGTTCTGCAACATCTGAAGGGCCAGATGTTACAGAACTACAACTCCCAGCATGCCTGGACAGTAAGGGCATGCTGAGGATGTGTAGTTTTGCAACATTTGGAAGGGCACAGTGGTCTCCAAACTGTGGACCTCCAGATGTTGCAAAACTGCAACTCCCAGCATGCCCAGACGCCAAGGGCTGTCTGGGCATGCTGGGAGTTGAAGTTTACAGGGTCCCAATACAGCAATGCATGTCGCTTTACGGCGACGTGCATTGCTGTAAAGGGCCCGACTGCGGCTGAAGATCAACTCACCTGTCGCCGCCGCCGCCGTCTTCATCGCAGGGATCCGGGTCTTCAGGGACGAGGTAAGTACCGGGGCCGGTCCCCAGCACTCCCCCGTCCCCCGCCGCATCCTTCGGTCTTCCTCCCGTCCTCTCCGGACTTTCAGGGGCCGGGCAGGACGGGAGAAAGTAACCGCCCCCCCTCCTGCGATTGGTCGGTTAACTAACCGACATATCGCAGGGAATAGGAGGAGGTGGCCGGCTTGCCACCTCGCTCCTAGTCTTCAGCATGGTCCTGGCTGTCTGTGACAGCCGGGATCATGCGAAATTACCGGGCGGTCGGGTCCCAGAGACCCGATCAGCCCGGTATCACCGCAGATTGCAAGGCGATTTCCCTTGCAATTTGCGGCGATCGCCGACATGGGGGGCCTACATGGCCCCCCTCGGCGTTTGCGCTAGATGCCTGCTGAAGGATTTCAGCAGGCATCCGGTTCAGATCTCTGCCCGGCGCGCGTGTGGATATGCCCTGGGTCCTTAAGGCCCAGGGTGTGAGGGCGTATCCATACGCCCTGGGTCCTTAAGAGGTTAAGTCATAAAAACATGCAGCATAGGGACAAGAACGCCAACGCTTTTCGGATCTGTGCGATCCTTAGTCATGGGCATGACTAAGGATCACACAGATCCGAAACGCGTCGGCGTTCTTGTCCCTATGCTGCATGTTTTTATGACTTAATAAAGCCGAAGAATTTTTGCATCCTAAAGCGCTGGACATTTCCATTATTACTTACCTGTACTAATAGACATATCGCCACGGGTGTCAATCCTGACACTCAATTTAATTGTCAATAATATAGCAGAGATGCGGAGCGGCTCTATACAGCGCTCACATCTCTTCACTATACTCCGGCAGGCCAGTGATGTGAACAGAAATTCACCTGACTCATTTTCCACCCAGAGTGATGATTGGCTGGATGGTTGCAGCCAATCACAGCTCTCAGAGGGAAATCTGAATGAGTGAGTACAGAGCAGAGATGTGGAGTGCAGAAGAAAGTCGCTCTGCATCTCTGCAATAGATAAAACGATCGTATCGGGTGTCAGGAGTGACACCCGCTGTGATCTTTCCTTAACTGCAGGTACTACTACTCCTAACATGGAGCACACTCTGCTCCATACTGGGAGCTGTAGTACCTGCATTGATAGACAGATCGTAGCGAGTGCAACTTCTGACACCTGTTGTGATCTTTCTATTAATGCAGGTACTACAGTTCCCAGTATGGAGCAGAGTGTGCTCCATGTTGGGAGTAGTAGTACCTGCAGTTAAGGAAAGATCACAGTGGATGTCACTCCTGACACCCGCTGTGATCCTCCTGTATAATGTATAGATGCGGGCGGCTGCTCTTCTATGGTCCACTGCACTGAGGTATATATACACATATTCATATTTCCCACAGAGAGTTGTGACTGGCTGGAACCAATCTGGCCAATCACAACTCTGCGGGAAATAGGAATATGTGTATATATACATCAGTGCTGGGGACCATAGAAGAGCAGCCGGCCACATCTATAGTACTACCTAAAAAAAATAAAAAAGAAAAGAAAAGAAAAACACACACAAACTACATTTTTCTTATTGTCGGCTATATTTTTAGGTCCTCGCCCGCACACTTAAATTGATCCTTGTTTAAAAATTAATAAAAATTTTGTTATAAAAAACATACATTTCTTTAAATACAATTTTTTCCTTCACTACTGTATCATTTTTGCATTTTTTTTAAAAATAATTAATAGTACCCTATGAAATAATATTAAAAAAGGTATCTCATTGGCTAAAGTCCAAAAAAGAATAACAGAATGCCTGCAAAAACGGCAAAGTTAAAACCCACATGGCGTTTTTCTTGGCTTTTTTTTTTTTTTACTCCCATAGACTTCTATGGGATAAAAACGCCACAATTTCAGGGAAAAAAACGCCATAGGCTCAACATGCTGCAACATTGCAAAACCGCCAAGGAGCTGAAAAACGCCAAAATAGAGTGAAAAAATGCCAAAAGGATTAAACAAAACAACAAATTGAAAAACGCAAAGTGGAAAAATAATTTTGCATTTTTCATTGATTTACAGCTTACATCTAGCCACAGGGTTTTTTCAAAAATGCCATGGTGGCCGTTTTGGCATTTTTTTTTTTGGTCAAAACGCCCCCCCAAAAAAACAAAAAACAAATGGAAATTATCCTGAAGGCTAGGTGTTGTGTGTAGTATTTTTGTTACGATAGTGCCTATGATATTGTGATATTTGACTTGCAGCACTGGTGTCCTTGTTTCACACACCATCCAGATCAACATCTGAAAAGAGTTTGTGTAACGACTGTGGTTAGGTGGATGCACTGACCTGTGGAGATGATGGCATAGACCGTACCAGGGAGCGGAGTCTAAGGCGCCGCTGGTTTTCACCAGAGCCCACCGCATAGTGGGATGGTCTTACTGCGGCAGGTGGCACCCAGGTCGCTACCCCTGGTACGAATCGTCCCAACAGGTAGCCGAGGAATAATGTGGCACAGGAAGGTAGAAACACAGATGTAGTCAGGACTGGCAGGAGGTCAGGGCAGGTGGCAAGAAGTGAGGTCTGGTGACATAGCAAGAAGGTCAGAAGGCAGGCGACACAGGAGCAAGGTCAGAATACGTAGCAAGGGTCAGGTACATGGTCAGGCAAGACACAGGAATAACGCTTTCTCTTAGACAACTAGACAACAAAGATCCGTCAGGGGTCAAAGGGAAGTGAGAATTACTTAAAGGGTCAGTGGCCAATTATTGGTGCACTGGCCCATTAAATCTCAGAGAGTCGGCACGCACCAGCTGGCAGAGATAGAGGACAGTGGAGCTAGGAACACAGCATGGAGCATGTCTGCCGGCCAGGGGACTGCAGAGGCAGTGCGGGGCAGCAAGATAGCAGTGCACCCGTGGCCAGCATGTCTGGGCCCGGGGCATCTAGTAACAGTTTGTAGGTTCTCTCCATGTTTGTGTTTTTTTCTCATGGTTAAGTTATTATTTTTTTTTTAATTGTGAACACTCTCTCTGTTTTAATTTTTATTTAAACAAACACTTGAGTAACTAATCCCGAGCAGTAAACCCCTACTCATCCTTCTTTTGATTTCAGATTCATATTTTTGGTTTGATTAAACCAAACTTCAGTTTACCTTTCCCATAAAATTATGTTTTTGATTGTTTAAATGTTGAAGACACTTCCCTACAGGTGTCAACCTAAGCTTTCAAATACTTACCTCATGCAACCCTTTGTTGTTTTTACAAAATGTGTAAGCATGTGTTTAGAACTACAATTAGATGGGCTTTGTATTTATTTTATACGATAGACCTTAGTGGTTTGAAGGATGAAAGAGTCATGGGAAGAGCAGGGAAAGTTGGGCACAACATCTAAAATCTTTAAGTTGGGTCCCACAACCATCTTAAGCTGGGTGGCGACCACGGGGCTGGAGTATCGTGACATCACGACTCCGCCCCCGTGTGATGCCACCCAGCTCCCGCTATACAATTCTATGGAAGGGGGTGTGATGGCCATAACGCTCCCTCCCATAGACTTGCAAAGCGGGGACGGGGGGCTGACATCCCACGGGGGAGTTGTGACATCACGATACTCTGGCCCCGTGGACGGCCATCACGCCCCCTGCCATAGACTTGCATAGCGTGACGTCACACGGCAGCGGAGTGGTGACGTCACAATACTTCGGCAACATGGTCGCCACCCGGCTGTTTGTGAGCTGGCACTGCGGCATGCAGCTCAAACAGGTGGGTGACAAATGCAAGATAGTGGGGGTCCTTTGGATAGGGGTTAAGATATCTCAGGACCGGAGTACCCCTTTACGGCGAAAATAAAATTGTGCAATAGCTTAGGTTTAGACATCAGCGAAAAACATCATCAAGAGTTAAAAAATACAGGTGACTGTATGTGTATCCACTTTTTAAAGGAGTAGTGTATTGGCAATTTATGAAAATATTTCCCTCAGCTTCCTGTGTTAGCCCGCATCGCCGCTACAGCTGTTTGTTCCTCTGGTACGCTCTTCTTTCATGCTCACGAATTGTCACATTGACATCAGCTTATCACCGGCCTAGGAGGGACATTGCTGGCCCAGTAACAGGCTGAGCACAGGGTGACAATCCGTACACATGAAGAAGGAAGGAGATCTCACCATAAGCCTGAAAAATTTGCGCGGTGCTACGGTGAGTGCAGGAAGGTGGTTAAAGTGTGACTAAATTTTTTCGTGAAGTCCACCCACAATGGAGTTTCAATTGTTGTTAGTACACTACTCCTTTAAGTGTGTGTGTGTGTATATATATATATATATATATATATATATATATATATATATATATATATGTAATTTTCTAATGATATTTTGGGGTTGTGGGTTCATGTGTTGTTTTTTTTTTTTTTTCGTTTGAACAAAAAAAAATGTATTCTAAGTGTTTCTAATTTTTCCTTGTATTGATTTTAAAATTTGTTGGCAAAATAGTTAGGTAGGCATACCTCCAGCATGGAACAGACTGTTCCATGCTGGGAGATGTAGTACCTGTACTAATAGACACATCGCAGCATGTGTCACTCCTTAAAGCCATAGCAGTCGGCCTTTAGAATATTTTGAAGTTCGAAACCACGTCCGCAATGGTCTGGGCCCCTGCCCTCTACACTTGAAGGACATCTGCAGCAAAATACAACTTATCCCCTATCCACAGGATAAGAGATAAGTGTCTGATCACAGGGGGTCCGACCTCTGGGACCCCCGCGATATCCCAAACGGGGCCCCGTATTGCCGCTCTATGTGAGCTAATGTGCGTAGCATCGACCTCAGAGAGGTACGCCCCCTCCCCATACAGTTCTATGGAAGAGGTGGGTAGGCACGAACGCTGCCTCCCCGCCTCTCCCATAGAGATACATGGAGGAGGCGTGTCCACCATGATATCACATTGCGGCCAGCGCGCCTTCTGCACGGGAGAGCCGTGGCAGAGCCGTGGCCCCGTGCCGGAGATCATTGGGGGGTCCCAGCGGTCGGACCCCCTCACGATCAAACATTCATCCCCCTATTCTGTGGATAAGGGATACGTTGTATTTTGCTGTAGATGTCCTATAATATCATAGATCGGATTAATGTTTACGTCCAATCAAAACTCTCTTTGCAAACCATTACTTTGTGATGTGAATCAAACTTCACATCACAGCACAATACAGTGGCAGGCAGAGGAGCGGAGAGGTGCGGACATGACACAGACTTCAAAAGATTAGAAATGATGCTCGCAACAGTTGTCAGGAGTGACACCCTCCGCGATCTGTCTATTAGTATTAGTCTATTAGGTACTAGAACTCACAGTATGGAACAGTCCGGTCCATGCTCTGAGTATTATGACTCCAGAAATAAGTTAAAAACAAAGCAAAGAAATTAAATAAAAAGTATGTTACTTAGCTTTTAGCAAACACAGATTGTTCAGCAATTTTTCCCGCGTAGGTAAAATCACATGTTATAGTGCAAAAATGCTTGAAAAACACACAAAAAAGATCTAGCAATTTTGACTGTGTTTTTGATTCTACTTTTACTAGGGTTTGAAAATTGTAAAAATCCACAAAAAACTTAAAGGGGTTCTCCACCATAAGGTGATTTTAGTACATACCTGGCAGGCAGTAATGGACATGCTTAGGAAGGATCTGCGCTTGTCTTGGGGATAAATGGCTATGCTGTGAGATTACCATAACACTGTGGCTAGCTTTTTGTGAACTTGTATTTCCTGTTTGACTACAAATCCCAAAATTCCATTTTCCTCCCTCCCACACATCAGCCACCCCACCCATTGAAACAAAAGACCTGTGGTTTTCAATCAGGGTGCCTATAGCTGTTGCATTAGTTGCAGATTGATCTCTCTCCTACCAAGCGATCGCCCCACCCATTGAAGCAGACAGGCTCCCTGTCATCAGCTGGCTAGTGATGTCAGGTCTCGGCCGCATTGCAACCTGGAAAAAATCTGAGACAACAGTCATTTTGTAAAATAAATAAAAATAAAAATAAATATTGGGGTAAAAATTGCAGAAGAATTGTAAGAAAACCGTCACACACAGGTACAGACACTATATTATGGACTACACTAACTTTACAGCCCATGTAGCATAGTCAAATAAAAAAAATCCTGGAATACCCCTTTAATGGCCTAACACTGTCCATATAAAACCAGATGATGGTTTTTTGAATTGTGCCGATACATTTATGATATATCGCAAAACCAATCTCACAGGTTTATGTGACCAATTAGCACTTTTTGATTTTACAGCTTTATGTAAATGCCAAATTTTACAGTTCATCTTTGTAGATGTCCAACTCCGAAAATGGAAATGACAAGATGTTAAGCATGTTTAAAAAATTAGACAAATTTTAGAAATCCAAAAAAAAAAAAAGGTAAATGTAATTTTTCCATCTTACATTCCCTATATATCTATTACCACATGACATTCACCATGATTAAACCCACCATTTTTTACAAGAAATCTGTTAGGACACAATTTTTGGCTTTATCCCATGTTCTTCCTTGTGTTCTTATGGAACAGATCTCGAGAATGTAATGTGACATTGTTTAGTTTATTATCCTACTTTGCTTAAAGGGGTACTCCACCCCTAGACATCCTATCCCCTATCCAAAGGATAGGGGCTAAGATGTCTTATCGCGGGTGTACCGCCGCTGGGGACCCCCGCAATATAGCATGCAGCACCCACCGTATCTGCTTCCGGAAGCGCTGGAGGTTCTGGCTCCCGACCACAGGGACGGTAGATCATGACGTTACGACTCTTCCCCCGTGTGACATCACGCCCCGCCCCCGGCCGTCATGCCCCCTACCATAGACTTGCATTGAGGGGGCGGGGCCAGACATCACACCGGGGCGGAGTCCTGATGTCACAATCTTCCATCCCTGTGGTCGGGAGACAGAACCTCCAGCGCTTCCAGAAGCAGATACTGTGGGTGCTGCATGCTATATTGCGGGGGTCCCCAGCGGCGGGACACCCGCGATCAGACATCTTATCCCCTATCCTTTGGACGCACAATGGGATAGTGGTTGATAGGGTTGAGGTGTGTTGGGTTAACAAGAGTACTTAAAATAGTGTTCTTGTTGCCTTTTAAAGATAAAATAATTTAAAGCATGATGCAAGCATTTTTGTTTAACCAACTTTTTATTTTACATATATCTCCGCATTATTTGATGCATAATTTAAATGTTCTTTAACCTGTGATGAATATTGTGGTACTGTGCTAATTATATGTTATTCTTTCATTTAACATACAACATTATGAAACCATCATCCATGGGTTTTTTTTCAAGGAAAATTAGCCCATATCGGAATTATATTGTCAAATTTTTTATGAACGTGGGGGGGGGTGTTCTTGTGCTGGCCCACCCCCTTGTGATCTCCTGTTTTGAGCCCCAGCTCTACATCACAGTTGCAAGCCACGCCCCCTCTTTACAGCTCTCTGTGACACCCAAAGCTTTGCGATCGGCTATCCCATAGAGCTAAATAGAGGGGGTGTGGTGGAAGCCGCTTATGTTGGGGTTCGTGATGCGCCACTGTGATGTAGAGCCGGGGCTACAAACATGAAATCGCGAGGGTCCCCAGATACAGCGCTCCTTACCAACAAGATCGAAAACTTAGCCCCTATCCTGTCGCTAGGTGTAACATTTAGCCAAAGGATACTTATTGTTTTGTAACTGTGGCTAAAGAGTTCACTTAGTCCCACTTGCTTTGATGTTTGAACTGAAAAAAAATCTCTACTTTTGAACTTTATCTTGTGTAGTGATCTCTACGACGCTTCTTTTCACTACGCAAGTAAGCTGTACTGCGCATGTGCCGAGTGCATTGATTCACAACACGACGTAAATGATGCCAAAAAAAGCCAGCCTAGAACACCGAAAAGTTCTTCATGATCCTCGCGCTGTCACTACAAGGAGGAGGTTAGTGTGATGCCAAAGTAGGCAAACCTTTATGATAACACAAGATTATAAAGATACCGTGATTTCACTTAACTTGAGGCCGTTTTTCGAACACAGACAGCAAATACTTCATATACTCCCCAGGAACATGTCGAACACAATGTAGTTTGCTGCTTTCACCAACAGGTCTGTTTCTTGGTTATGAAGTTCTGGACATGTTAAGTACCAGAGCCATGCCTTCTGACATTTTTATAGATTTTAATATGTATATTCAGTGTCATGTAAGATAATTTAGATAGAACGTATTTAACAGGCACAAAATAGTACACCACTTAGATGTAGGGGTTACTCTGGCCGTGAGCGCATGGTCCTGTTACCTGATGCGGCCGGCGGCGCTGGGATTCACATCGCGGGTCCCAGCCCGTCACTCACCTGATGCTTCTTCTGCCCCCACTTCTGCCTCTCTGCTCCGGCGCGCATGTTTCCGTCCCCTAGGGCGCGCATGCTCCAGAGCTTTAAGATTTAAAGGGCCATTGAAATGCGCTACAGTACGCTTAAAGAAGTAGTGGAGTAAAAACCAGCCGGTGAGTACTTTTGCCTGGCCTTTCACAGTATCTAGGCCCTTGACAGATTAACTGGTACAAAATACTAAACTATTTAGATGTAGGTATGTAGTATGCAGTTATGAGGGCAGAAAAATGTGCTAGAGTATGCTTAAAGAAGTAGTAGAGCAAAACACCAGTCGGTGAGTACTTTTGCCTGGACTTTCACAGTATCTAGGCCCTTGACAGATTAACAGGTACAAAATAGTACACAATTTAGATGTAGGGATGTGGTATGCACCTATGAGGGCAGAGAAATGCGCTACAGTATGCCTAAAAAACTTATTGGAGTAAAACACCAGCTGGTGATTACTTTTGCCTGGCCTTTCACAGTATCTAGGCCCTACAGTACGCTTAAAGAAGTAGTGGAGTAAAACACCAGCCGGTGATTACTTTTGCCTGGCCTTTCTCAGTATGTAGGCCCTAGACAGATTAACAGGTACAAAATAGTACACTACTTAGGTGTAGGTATGTGGTATGCCCTTATGAGGGCAGAAAAATGCGCTACAGTACACTTAAAGAAGTTGTAGAGCAAAACACCAGCCAGTGAGTACTTTTGCCTGGACTTTCACAGTATCCAGGCCTTTGACAGATTAACAGGTACAGAATAGTACACAATTCAGATGTAGGTATGTGGTATGCACCTATTAGGGCAGAAGAATGCACTACAGTACGCTTAAAAAACATATTTTTGCACAACACCAGAAGTACACAACAGTGCTGCAGCACACAGTCACTGTGTACTAAACCCCAAATTGCACTCTCTCAAAGACTATTAGGAATGGACTGCTGGGTATTTTACCATCTACAGACTAGTATAACCAGCAGCTGATTTGTTGTGGAAGAAAGACACAGCGTTGCGCTGAAAAATTATTTCTGCCTCCTCTGCTAAGGTTTCTCAAGCTGAGCCAGCTTGTTGAAATGTATGAGGCAACACACAGCTTTCTCTGCCCCTCTCTGTAATACAATGCTGTAGAAAGTGACTGGGAAGTTAATGTCTGCAGTAAAAATTATTTTCTGTGAAAAAGGCACTGCTCTCTGTCCACCTGAATACTGACATGACTAGGAGGTAAAACGCTGCAATGAAAGAATGAAGTGACTAGCCGGAATATGGCTGCCGATTATATAGGGCTGTGACATCAAAGGGGTGACTGGCTGCTGATAGGCTGCATTCTGCATGTGATTAAGGGTCATCCTGCATACCCTTTTTCCTACCTTCCCAGCATTCCTTGCCCCATGTCCTCACATGTGGATCCACCATTTTAGTTGCCCTGGAGCCTGAAACACACTAAATGGAGTTTGGTGAATCGCGGCGATATTCGCATTCATTGCAAATCGAATTTTTCATGAAATTTGTAATGAATTCGGATTTGTCAGATTCGATTCGCTCATCTCTAATGGTAAGTATGTATACAATTTTGAAGAAGCTAATGACCGTTCCATTGGCAAAACCGTGGCTGCTAATGTGGTTTCATCGGAATCTATGGAGGTAACCTTCTTTTGTGCCAAAATTAAATGTATGAAATAATTTCCTTAAAGGGGTTCTCAGGTGCTTACACATCTTATCCCCTAATCAAAGGATAGGGGATAAGATGCCTGATCGCGGGGGTCCCACCGCTGGGGATGCCCGTGATCATGCACGCGGCACCCCGTTTGTAATCAGTCCCCGGAGCGTGTTCAACCCTCAATGCAAGCCTACGAGAGGGGGCGTGATAGCTATCACGCCCCCTCCCGTAGGCTTACATTGAGGGGCAGAGCGTGACGTCACATGGGGGCGGAGGCGTGACGTCACACGCCGCCGGCCCAGTGGTCTCCCGTAATCAGACCCGGAGCGAACACGCTCCGGGGACTGATTACAAACGGGGTGCTGCGTGCATGATCACGGGCGTCCCCAGAGGCGGGACTCCCGCGATCAGGCATCTTATCCCTATCCTTTGGATAGGGGATAAGATGTGTAAGCACCGGAGTACCCCTTTAATAATGCTGTCTCTATTTTCTAAAAAATTTTGAAAAATAAATAAGCAAATGTTTGTCAATGTTTAGTGTAAACTATGAGGCCAGGCAATGTCAGGAGCATTTGACCAACTTGATCCAATGTTATCTTCTGTGGGCGAGGTGTCAATCACAGCAGATCCTCTGTATCACTATTATACTAAACTGCTCAATGTGTTGGCTTTGCATTATTTTTGCCCTAAAGAACATTTAATAGGTTGAAGGGGTTGTTAGACATCTGAGCTACGTCAACATCCCCCCTTAACATTGGCAGATAGAAAGCATGGCATGTTGGCACCAAGTCTATGGGAGGGGTGTGTCACGCCTCCTCCCATAGACTTGTGTTGAGGGGGCGTGGCGTTCCGCGGCATCATGAGGGGGCGTGTCTATGACGTCACGAGCTCCCGGCACCGTCTTCAGTGTTTGGAACAGTTTGTTCCAAACGCTGATCAGCTGAGTACCCCTTTAAGAATGATTTCAATGTCTTAATCCAGTTGTTCTCCGCTCATGAGTATGAACATTTGTTCCAGTCCGACCACAGCGCTCTCAGATGACACCTCTACCCATGTGTAGGAGTCAGACTCCGGCTATGTAGAATTTATTTTACTTTGTACGTTTCCTGACAAGATCAGAGCTGTCAGCAGAAAGCATTGTGGTGCGACTTTAACCTACCAAACAAATTTCTAATATTTTACATCCAGCTGATGATATTTCCATTTTCCAAATAGTAATGTCAAATTTCTGGGGTCAATAAAAGGTCCACATTTTTCTTTCTTGATTTTTTAAAGAAACATTTTAGATCCTACCTAACAAAGCTTTAAGGCGGTGTACCATAGAGTGTTGTAGTCATTGTCCAAAATTCTAGACATAAAAGTCTGTAATATTTACAGTGGTCCCTTAACATACGATGGTAATCCGCTCCAAATGGAACATCGTTTGTTGAAACCATCGTATGTTGAGGGATCCGTGCAATGTAAAGTATAGGACAGTGGTCTACAACCTGCGGACCTCCAGATGTTGCAAAACTACAACACCCAGCATGCCCGGACAGCCGTTGGCTGTCCGAGCATGCTGGGTGTTGTAGTTTTGCAACATCTGGAGGTCCGCTGGTTGTAGACCACTGTTAGAGGAAGTTGTACTCACCTGTCCCCGCCGCTCTGGACCGTCACCGCTCGTCACCGATGCCCTGGATGTCGCCGTCCATCGCTTTCGCCGCGTCCCCGGGGTGTCCCCGACGCTCCGGCAAGGCCTCTGCTTCCCCGGCATCCTCGCTCTCCGTCGCCACCATCACGTCGCTACGCACCCGCTCCTATTGGATGATGGGACGGCGTGTGCAGCGACGTGATGACGACGATGGAGAGCGCCGACGATGCAGGGGATCCTGAAGAGACATCACCGGAGCTCACGGGGCACCGTAAGCGGCTATCCGGGGGCAGCTGAAGCAGTCTGCGCTGCCGGATAGCCGTTTATGCGATGGCCCCGACATACAAAAGCATCGTATGTTGATGCTGCCCTTAACATGCGATGGCCTCTGAGAGTGATCGTATGCTGAAATGATCGTATGTCGGGGCCATCGTAGGTCGTGGGGGTCACTATATTCACAATTCTGGGAGCAGAGATACAAAACATTCAAAGAATACTTTTTACCAAAGTAAAATCAAATGAGTACATGTATGAAACATTGCTTTTGTAGTGTATTTTATTGTATTTTTTTTCAACTACTGTTTTGCTTATGTGCGACAAATTTATTATGCTGTCGCACGGCCTTAATAAATTTGTCGCACGTAAGCAAAAGCGGAAAAATCCCTCCACGTAAGCAAAAGCTGTGAGGTAAGCGCCGGAGATTGCTCTCTTGTTCCCACGTTAGCTAAAGAGGTGCTTCTTTGCTGGCCTCACTTGTTTCTCGGGCACAAAATCATTCAGCGTTGCCTAACCCGTTGTGATGGCACAAGTAGGTGGTAAGAGGAGGTCCAAATCCAAACACATTTCCCAGCCTAGTGCCGTGGAAGAAATATTCCAAAGTATGTCATCTGCCATATTTTGAGTTTTAAATGGGCACTGTCACCAAACATTTTTTTTTTATATGTTGTATTACTCATGTACTACAAAATATCTCTAATATACTATAGATCTATTTTTTTCCATTAAACTAGTTTATTTTACATTTGAAAACCGGCTACTAGGGTTCTCCCTCCCTAGGCATCGGTCCTAATTCATTCAGCCTGCGCTCGCTCTCTGCCTGTCAATCAGACAGACAGAAGCGAGCGCTGAGAGCGCATTGGCTCCCTGGCCTCACGCCGGCTTATACGCGGTGCTGCTGCTGCTGGACGCAGCACTTGGGTATGTCTGGAGCAGGGAGCGGGGAACGGCGGGGGGGGGGGTTGTTAGCGCCGTGTCCATAGCAAATTTATTGTTTTCGGTGGCGGCCGTCGGGGGGGGGGGGGGAATGAAATGATTAGCGCCGCGGCCACACTACCAGGCGAGACAAAGGAATTTCTATAATAGTAAAAAAGAATGTAAAGACAGGGAGGGGGTTAGGGATAGATGGGCAATAGGCAGGGACAGAGGAAAAAAAAGGATGGTGGGAGCTACTCTTTAAGTGAATAAAAAAGGTTCTCATATGTGTTTTTTGTCATTATTCTTTTTATTTTTGAAATAGAAGTTTAAATTACGTTCTGACAAGCAAAGATTGGAATTATAACAAAATGGAAAGATAACACCAGCGCTGAATAGATCCTGTACAAGCTGCCTAGATACAACAGGTGGATCTCGGCTAAAACCACCAAAAATGGAGCTGTATACAATGTATATAAATGTGTATTGGCGCTCTAATAATAAAAACTATAAATAGTAATAGAGGCTCACTTACTAAAATCCTGATGGGGAGTGTACTCAGAATCTCTGCCCAGAATGAAGTTCTTGTCTCCAATTAAAAATCCTGCAAAGCTGTAAATCTGCATCCTTGATAGTACGGAGCTTGTCCCGTTATACTTGCTTTTTCTGCTTGGAGTAATTTATAGAAGTCTGTGGTTCCAGTCAGCCTATTAGCCGGGAGATCTGCCCCGGCCGGTGGAGTCTCACCGGCTTGCTGTACTGTTAGTGGATTTCGGAGTGCTGTGACCTAGCCCTGGGAGTGACGTCACTACTACAGGGAGAGCGCAAAACCAAAAAGCATCTAACGCGTTTCGGAAAGTAATGCTTTCCTTCATCAGAGATGGATTATCCTTCATCCAGAGGATAATCCATCTCTGATGAAGGAAAGCGTTACTTTCCGAAACGCGTCAGATGCTTTTTGGCTTTGCGGGACAGGCTCCATACTATGGATTTACAGCTTTGCAGGATTTTTTATTGGAGACAAGAACTTCCTTCTGGGCAGAGATTCTGAGTACACTCCCCATCAGGATTTTAGTAAGTGAGCCTCTATTACTATTTATAGATTTTATTATTAGAGCGCCTATATATATATATATATATATATATATATATATATATATATTGTATAAAGATTGGAATTAGCTTGAGTAGAAGAGGTTGATTATGGCAATCAGTGTAAAATGAAAAAAGCAAAAAATTCACAGACAGTGCACAAAAGTAAGCATTAAAAATTAATAATGTAGTTACAACACACTTTCATAGAAAAAATACCATTATTAAAAGAGGACAATTCATTTTAGAGGATGTAAGGCATTTTAGTTAGCCAGGAATGTGCTGGAGTAAATTTAAGCAAAGTTTTCCTCTATAGCGACTTTTTGGCGACAGCCGCATTTGATAAATCTCTTACTACTGCAAGTCAATTTCTAAAACTTGCTTACATAAGCAAAAATCCATTTTCTTGCTTTTCTAGCTCTTAGGGATGATTGTCGCACAGAAAATTGCGTAGTCCAGTTGCGACAATTATATTTTTTCCGACAATTATATGAAAGAAAAAACGGGTAATTGCTTTCATAAATGTCCCCCAATATGCTTTCCATAAACAAAAATGTGTTCAGATGTAGGATTTGGGCTTTCTTCAGCACAAATAAGAACACTAACCTTGTTCAAACAGAGTGTAAACCAAGCACAAAAAATAATAGGAAAGGAAATCTGTCAACGGTGTCACCTGCAATAACCTGTCTGGACCAACAGGTAGTGCAGGTGTCACTGATGTCAAGGGTACTTACCTTGTTCCGTTCCGTGCAGGTGATCTATGGTGATCTTCTCCATTAGGTTTAAGCTACGGGACCGGCTTGGGGAACAGGGGGGGGGGGGGGGATTGTGAAGTCACCGCTGCTGTTCTCTAGCAGCGCAACACAGCAGAGAACAGCAGCGGTGAGGAAACCAAGCTCTGGCCATGCCCAAAGCCGAGCCCGGAGCTGAAGATAACAGAGAAGACTACCGTAGATCCCCTGCACGGAATGGGACAAGGTAAGTACTTGTTGGCATCACTGACAACTGCAAAATCTATTTTTACTGCAGGTGATGAAGGTGAAAGATTTTGTTTAAGAAATAATATACATTTTAAAGTCATGCCCCCGCTAAAAAATCACAAAAAATCTAGAAAACACAAAAAAATGTGTCTGTTTGCTTGGCAATAAATTAAAAACAAAAAATAAAAAAAGGAAGAACACGTGATGTCTAAATGTTGAACATGATCACAAAAACCTGCTTCTATTTTACAATATTAAACACACAATTTAGATTTTTTAGGCACACAATTTTGCTTTCTTGACCTTAGCCTTGGATTTCCTCACACCTTTCCCACATGGTCTACCTTTTTTTGGTGCTGATATGTCTACTTCATTAGGATTCATGGTATTAAAATTGTCTTCCAGCAACCACTGCAAACTTCTACGTTGCATCCCGCAGTGGAGGCTATGCAGTGGATCGGTCTCGCGGGACCTGCAGGAAAGAACTCGCCAACAAAATGAGAATCTATGCCTTTACTGCGCCTGTGCAGATAATTTTCTCAAGGATTGTCCTCTGCGTCCACAGCCACAGGGAAACACTCGCACCTAGGGTTTGTGGGAGAGGCCTCCCTAGGTGTGAATTCCACCTCTCCACGCTTAAATTTGACGGTCCAGCTTTTTCTACCCTCCAAAGAGATCATCTCCGTTCTTGCCTTTCTAGACTCTGGCTCAGCGGGAAACTTTATTGATGCCTCCCTAGTACATAGGTATCATCTGCCAGTGTCCTGCCGGTTAAAGCTTCTGTACATCTCTAGGGTCAACGGAGAAAAACTGGACTGTACAGTATTATATGGCACAGAGCCTGGACTTTTGCATAAGGAGAACTTGTCCTACTATGTATTACCTCATTCTACTTCTCCTCGCCTACTTGGCCTACCGTGTTTGCAGCTCCATGCCCCGCAGCTCTACTGGAAAACTGGAGAAGTTCTTCACTGGGGTCCGCATTGCAACAGCCACTGTATTCATATACGTTTGTCTAAGTTGGAACCATCATCTTCTTGTCCTCTGTCCAGTTTGCCTACGTTCCTACAGGACTTTGCTGAGGACTTTTCAGTGTAAAGCAAGCTGAAGTTTGCCTCCACATTGTCCCTACGATTTTCCTATTGACTTACTGCCTGGCACCACTCCTCTCAGGGGCAGAATTTACCATTTGTCAGTCCCCGAAACTCTGGCCATGTCTAATTATATCCAGGAGAACCTTCAGAAGGGATTTATAAGGAAGTCCTCTTCCCCTGCCAGAGCCGGGTTCTTCTTCGTGGAAATAAAAAAGATGGGTCTTTGCGACCTTGAATCGATTACTGAGGATTGAATAAAATTACAGTAAAGAACCTCTACCCACTTACTTTAATCTCTGAGTTATTTGATCGTCTGTGAGGTGCCAGGATTTTCTCTAAACTAGACCTTCGTGGAGCCTGTAGTTTGATTCATAAACGTGAGGGGGACGAATGGAGGACTGTGTTTAATACTCGTGACAGACATTTCGAATATCGAGTGATGCCATTCGGACTCTGTAATGCTCCAGCAGTCTTCCAGGAATTTGTCAATGATATTTTCCGTGACCTCCTGTACTCCTGTGTTGTTGTCTATTTGGATGACATACTCATCTACTCACCCAATGTCCAGTCTCATCGCTCTCACCTCCACCAAGTGTTGTAGCATCTCTGTGAAAATCATGCACTTTTGAAAAGACCTGCCTCCCTTTTCTGGGCTATATTGTTACCAGTCAAGGTCTTTAAATGGATCCCAAAAAGTTATCCACAGTTCTGGACTGGCCACAACCTACTGGTCTGAAAGCGATTCAGCACTTCATTCCTCAATCCTCCACTCTGGTAGCTCCCATTGTTTTCCTTACCAAGAAGACTGCTAACCCAAAAGTCTGGACTCCTGAGGCTGAAGAAGCTTTCAAACAATTAAAGTCTGCCTTCGCTTCTGCTCCTGTGTTATCAAGACCCAATCCAGGCAAGCCATTTATTCTGGAAGTGGATGCATCTTTAGTTGGTGCAGATGCAGTTTTGACACAAAAGTCCTCAAAAGGTAGGACTGTAACAGTTTTTTCTCTAAGACCTTCTCTTCTGCAGAGAGAAATTATACCATAGGAGATCGCGAGCTCTTGGCTATAAAGTTGGCCTTTGAAGAATGGTGTCATCTCTTGGAGGGCTCTGTACACCCAATTACTATTCATACAGATCACAAGAACTTGCTCTATCTACAGACTGTTCATCATCTCAACTCTCGTCAAGCTCCCTGGTCTCTGTTCTTCTCCAGATTTGACTTTTTTTATTCACTTACATCCAGCAGAGAAGAATCTTCGGGCAGATGCTCTGTCTAGATCCTCCGATGTACAAGGCCAATAATTCCATCCTCAACATATTATACCTCCTAATCATCTCATTTCTGAAGCACCGGCAACTCTTCAGCACCTGCCTCCTGGAAAGACTTTAGTAACTTCCCGTCTCAGACTTTGAGTCTTGAAATGAGGTCGTTCCTCATAGTTGGCCGGTCATGCCGGTATCTGTAAATCCTTACAACTCATATCTGACAGTATTGGTGGCCAACTTTAAAACAGGATGTTTTTGACTTCCTTTCATTCTTGTTCGGTCTGTGCCCGGGACAAGACGCCTCATTCCAAACCTACAGGACTTCTACAACCTTTGCCAGTTCCAGAGCGACCTTGGACCGATATTGCCATGGACTTTATTACCGTCCTTCCTTCCTCTGGCGGCAATACAGTCATTTGGGTTGTAGTAGACTGATTCTCTAAAATGGCTAATTTTGTACCCCTGCCAGGATTGCCATCGGCACCGCAGCTTGCTAAACTTTTTTTCCACCACATCTTCCGCTTACATGGATTTTCATATCGTGTCCGACCAGGAAGTTCAACTTGTCTCAAAATTCTGGCGGGCCCTCTTCAGCTTATCACCCTCAATCTAATGGACAAGTTGAAAGGGTGAACCAAGACTTGGGAGACTACCTTCGCCATTTTGTTTTGGCTCGTCAGGATGATTGGACCGATTTCCTCCCCTGGGCCGAGTTTTCTAACAACCATAGGGATTCCGAATCCACTGGGACTTCTCTTTTCCATGTAGTCTATGGACTTCATCCACGTCCACCTCTTCCCTTGTCTTCTCCCTCCAGTGTCCCTATTGCAGATGAACTAGTACAGAATTTCACTTCCATCTGGAAGAAGACTCGGCTCTCCCTCTTATTTGCCACAACCCGTATGAAATCTCACGCGGACAAGAAAAGGCGTTCCCCTCCAGAAATCTCTCCTAGAGACAGAGTGTGGTTGACATCTAAATATATCTGCTTCAAAGTACCCTGCTATAAACTGGGTCTTCGCTATTTGGGTCATTTCAAGGTCAAGAAATGTCTAAATCCAGTGGCTTATTCTCTTCATCTTCCTTTCTCCCTCCGGATCCAAAATTATTTTCATGCCTCCCTCTTGAAACCTGTCATCCATAACTGCTTCTCTAAAAAGGACATTTCTCCTACTCCTATCTCAGGTACCCCCGATGTTTTTACTGTCAAGAAAATTCTGGACTCCAAACTTATCAGAGGAAAACGTTTCTTCCTTGTAGATTGGGTAGGATTCAGACCAGAGGAAAGGTATTGGGAGCCACAAGATAATATCCTAGACCGTGACCTAATCCAGAAGTTCCTGTCCTCCAAAAAGAGGGGGTGACCAAAGGGGGGGTACTGTTACACTCTGTGCCCCGGCAGCAAGCACCGGCCATGAGCGCAGAGTCCCTGGTCCCCGTCTGCCGGTGGGGTAGGGATTCGCATCGCGGGACACGCCCGAATGCGAATTACAACCCATCACTCACCATGCTCTGCTGCCGCCTCTTCCTCTGTGTCTCAGCTTCGGCGCGCGTGTCCTGGTCTCCTTGGGCGCGCGCCGGGGCTCTGAAATTTAAAGGGGCCAGTACGCTCATAATTACTGTCCCACCTGTCACTACATTATAAAGTTCCAGCACCTCCCCACTTCCCTGCCATATCTCCAGTGCCCCTAGCCTGAGATAGCCTTATCCGTGTATCCAGACCTTCCCGCTATGTTATTTGACTTCGCACATTGGCCGCCTGCCTTGACCTTCTGCTACGTCTGACTACGCTACTGCCTTATCCTTCCGTACCCCGCCTTGCCCAGCTACCTGTGTGGTCAAGCCATGTTGGGGGTAGCGACCTGGGTGCCGCCTGCCGCTGCAAGCTCATCCTGCCTTGCGGCGGGCTCTGGTGAAGATCAACGGCACTTTAGACTCTGCTTTCTTATACGGTCCAAGTCATCAGCCACACAGGTTAGAGGATCCACATCCAGCTTCTTAACAATATTATTTTTTTGCATTTTGAAACACTTTTAGCATATCACAAACTACCATTGCAATATCTAAAATGGAAGTATTCATTTGTGATAAATGCTGGCAGATGTTAGTTGTCCAATAAAACATTGCCTCTACTAGCGACTTGTTACTTTCAATCATGTTAGAGTAGAAAGACTCATTTTTACATATATAGGTTTTAAACAAGTCTGTTAGTTGTTCCAGACTAGTATCAATGTAATTCAAAGCAGTTTGGACTCCCTAGGCAGAATCGGTCACAGAAAATTGGGGCGTTTGCCTTCCGGAAACATCAGCAGAGTTGGCCTCTTCTTCACTAGATTCAGTGTCACCTGCAAAAGGTTGATAATAAACATGCTCAAAAGTTACAATGAATACCGAAGTTTAAAAAAAAAAAAAAAAAAATACTGTTTGTAACTGTCATGCGCAAGAAAAACCTGTGCGCGTAAATCTGAGCCCCATTAGGAAATAGCTTCGAGAAACTTCCAGACATCTGTATCAAGTTTGTTAATGTTTGATTTCGTGATGACGTCATGTAGAAGAAAATTTTGTGCACCTAAATCGGCGACACTTTAGTAAATAGCTATGGAATTCAAGGTGAGAAAAAAAACACAAAAAACACAGTACACACCGACAACATTAGTAAATTAGGCCCTCTATATAGACATTTTCCGCCAAGAATCCTGCACTCCTTGCACTAGCAGGATGTCACCAATTTTCTTAATTTGTAGAGAGTCCACGAACAGCGGAACATTCTGCTCCCTGACACGTTCGTCAGGTATAGAGGAGATTATTGTATTAATAGCTGATGCTTCAGAAACAAATCTCAGCCCAAATCTAAGAATGTGAAGGACTCTACAGGTAAAAGGGAAAATGCTTCAGACCAGGCAGTGCACATTAGTGTGCTGGCAGATGTCCCCAGGGGTGTTGTGGGACAATTCAATCCAGTGACAGCCACAGCCTGTGCTGCTGATCTTAAACTAAGTCTAGCCTTCATATAAGATAGGAATAGGCAAAAGGTTATCCTTAATATAAGATAGGGATAGGCATAAGTCTATACTTCACATAAGATATAGATTGGCATAAGGCTATCCTTCATATAAGATAGAGATAGGTATAAGGTTATCCTTAATATAAGATAGGGATAGGCATAAGTCTATACTTCACATAAGATATGGAGAGGTATAAGGTTATCCTTCATATAAGATAGGGATAGGTATAAGGCTATCCTTCATGTCACGATTCGGCTTACAGGTAGTGGATCCTCTGTGTCAGCGAGGGGTTGGCATGGACCGTGCTGGTGGACCGGTTCTAAGAGGCTACTGGTGTTCACCAGAGCCCGCCGCAAAGCGGGATGGTCTTGCAGCGGCAGTAGCAACCAGGTCGTATCCACTAGCAACGGCTCAACCTCGCTGACTGCTGAGAAGGCGTGGGACAGAAGGACTAGGCAGAGGCAAGGTCAGACGTAGCAGAAGGTCGGGGCAGGCGGCAAGGTTCGTAGTCAAGATGGATAGCAGGAGTTCAGGTAACACAGGCTTTGGACAACACTAAACGCTTTCACTGGCACAAGGCATCAAGATCCGGCAAGGGAGTGCAGGGGAAGTGATCAGATATAGCCAGGGAGCAGGTGGAAGCCAATTAAGTTAATTGGGCCAGGCACCAATCATTGGTGCACTGGCCCTTTAAGTCTCAGAGAGCTGGCGCGCGCGCGCCCTAGAGAGCGGAGCCACGCGCGCCAGCACATGACAGGAGGGGCCCGGGACGGGTAAGTGACTTGGGATGCGATTCGCGAGCGGGCGCGTCCCGCTGTGCGAATCGCATCCCCGACGGCCATGTCAGTGCAGCGCCCCCGGTCAGCGGGACTGACCGGGGCGCTGCAGGGAGAGAGACGCCGTGAGCGCTCCGGGGAGGAGCGGGGACCCGGAGCGCTAGGCGTAACAGTACCCCCCCCTTAGGTCTCCCCCTTTTTTTGTCCGACAACTGCTTTACCTGGGACGAGGACACCGGGAGTGAATGGAGGGTTTCCTCAAAGGCAGGCAGTACAGAAGGAGTGGGAATGGGGAGGGAGGGCAGAGGGTGAAGCTTGGCACGGGGCAGGGTGACACAAGGACGGGGGCCATGAGGAGGCACTGAGGCTTGCCTGAGGGGACTGGGAGGGGGGGAGAGGCATCTCTTGTGGCAAGCAGAGTCCCAGTTCTTGATCTCCCCGGTGGTCCAGTCAAGGGTGGGAGAATGAAGCCGGAGCCATGGCAGACCGAGGAGGACCTCAGAGGTACAGTTGGGAAGGACGAAGAACTCAATCCTTTCGTGGTGGGGTCCAATGCACATTAAGAGGGGTTTTGTGCGGTAACGCTCGGTGCAATCCAATCTGACTCCGTTGACCGCGGAAATGTAGAGCGGCTTGACGAGACGGGTCACCGGGATGCAGAATTTATTCACCAAAGACTCCAAAATAAAATTCCCAGAGGCACCAGAGTCCAAGTAGGCCACGGCTGAGAGGGAGGAGTTGGCTGAAGGAGAAATCCGCACGGGCACCGTGAGACGTGGAGAAGCAGACTTTGAACCAAGAGACGCCACACCCACGTGAGCTGGGTGCGTGCGTTTCCCAGACGTGGAGGACGAATAGGGCAATCCACCAAGAAATGCTCGGTACTGGCACAGTACAGACAAAGATTTTCTTCCCTACGGCGATTCCTCTCTTCCTGGGTCAGGCGAGACCGATCCACTTGCATGGCCTCCTCGGCGGGAGGCCCAGGCGTAGACTGCAAAGGATGCTGTGGGAGAGGTGCCCAGAGATCTAAGTCTTTTTCCTGGCGGAGCTCCTGATGTCTCTCAGAAAAATGCATGTCAATGCGGGTAGCCAAATGGATAAGTTCTTGCAGGTTGGCAGGAATCTCTTGTGCGGCCAGCACATCCTTGATGCTACTGGATAGGCCTTTTTTAAAGGTCGCGCAGAGAGCCTCATTATTCCATGATAATTCGGAAGCAAGAGTACGAAATTGGATGGCGTACTCGCCCACTGAAGAATTACCCTGGACCAGATTCAGCAGGGCAGTCTCGGCAGAAGAAGCTCGGGCTGGTTCCTCGAAGACACTCCGGACTTCAGCAAAGAAGGACTGGACTGTGGCTGTGGCAGGATCATTGCGGTCCCAGAGCGGTGTGGCCCAAGACAAGGCCTTTCCTGAAAGAAGGCTCACTACGAACGCCACCTTAGACCGTTCTGTAGGAAACAAGTCCGACAACATCTCCATATGCAGGGAACATTGAGACAAAAATCCACGGCAGAGTCTAGAGTCCCCATCAAATTTGTCCGGCAGGGACAAGCGGAGGCTAGGAGCGGCCACTCGCTGCGGAGGGGTTGCAGGAGCTGGCGGAAGAGATGGTTGCTGCTGTAGCAGAGGCAGAAGTTGCTGTAACATGGTGGTCAACTGCGACAGCTGCTGTCCTTGTTGGGCAATCTGCTGCGATTGCTGAGCGACCACCGTGGGAAGGTCAGCGAGACTTGGCAGCGGCACCTCAGCGGGATCCATGGCCGGATCTACTGTCACAATTCGGCTTACAGGTAGTGGATCCTCTGTGTCAGCGAGGGGTTGGCGTGGACCGTGCTGGTGGACCGGTTCTAAGAGGCTACTGGTGTTCACCAGAGCCCGCCGCAAAGCGGGATGGTCTTGCAGCGGCAGTAGCAACCAGGTCGTATCCACTAGCAACGGCTCAACCTCGCTGACTGCTGAGAAGGCGTGGGACAGAAGGACTAGGCAGAGGCAAGGTCAGACGTAGCAGAAGGTCGGGGCAGGCGGCAAGGTTCGTAGTCAAGATGGATAGCAGGAGTTCAGGTAACACAGGCTTTGGACAACACTAAACGCTTTCACTGGCACAAGGCAACAAGATCCGGCAAGGGAGTGCAGGGGAAGTGATCAGATATAGCCAGGGAGCAGGTGGAAGCCAATTAAGTTAATTGGGCCAGGCACCAATCATTGGTGCACTGGCCCTTTAAGTCTCAGAGAGCTGGAGCGCGCGCCCTAGAGAGCGGAGCCACGCGCGCCAGCACATGACAGGAGGGGCCCGGGACGGGTAAGTGACTTGGGATGCGATTCGCGAGCGGGCGCGTCCCGCTGTGCGAATCGCATCCCTGACGGCCATGTCAGTGCAGCGCCCCCGGTCAGCGGGACTGATCGGGGCGCTGCAGGGAGAGAGACGCCGTTAGCGCTTCGGGGAGGAGCGGGGACCCGGAGCGCTAGGCGTAACACTTCATATAAGATATAGATTGGCATAAGGCTATCCTTCATATAAGATAGAGATAGGTATAAGGCTATCCTTCATATAAGATAGAGATAGGAATAAGGCTATCCTTCATATAAGATAGAGATATGTATAAGGCTATCCGTCATATAAGATAGGGATAGGTATAAGGCTATCGTTCATATAAGATATAGATAGGTATAAGGCTATCCTTCATATAAGATAGAGATAGGTATAAGGCTATCCTTCATATAAGATAGGGATAGGTATAAGTCTATACTTCACATAAGATATAGATTGGCATAAGGCTATCCTTCATATAATATAGAGATAGGTATAAGGCTATCCTTCATATAAGATAAGGATAGGTATAAGGCTATCCTTCATATAAGATAGAGATCGGTATAATGCTATCCTTCATATAAGATAGAGATAGGTATAAGGCTATCCTTCATATAAGATAGTGATAGGTATAAGGCTATCCTTAATATAAGATAAGGATAGGTATAAGGCTATCCTTCATATAAGATAGGGATAGGTATAAGGCTATCCTTCATATAAGATAGAAATAGGCATAAGGCTATTCTTCATATAAGATAGGGATAAGTATAATGCTATCCTTCATATAAGATATGGATAGGTTTAAGGTTATCCTTCATATAAGATAGAAATAGGCATAAGGCTATACTTCATATAAGATAGGGATAGACATAAGGCCATCCTTCATATAAGAAAGGGATAGGTATAAGGTTATCCTTCATATAAGATAGAAATAGGCATAAGGCTATACTTCATATAAGATAGAAATAGGCATAAGGCTATCCTTCATATAAGATAGGGAAAGGTATAAGGCTATCCTTCATATAAGATAGGGATAGGTATAAGACTATCCTTCATATAAGATAGGCCCAGGGACTATTGATAGTATTCATAAAATTGTGCAGACTAGATGGGCCAAATGGTTTTTATTTGCCAATACATTCTATGTTTCTATGTTTTTACATGATATGTGCAATTGGTGGTACAACGAGAAGTGTGTGTCACAAAACTGCTTGTCTGAAAAGGTTGTCATCAACATGAAAAGTTTCAAAAATTATTCTCTAAGGAGCTATTGACTTGGATTGTAAATACAAAACAAGAGAGCAGTCAATTGTATCAATAAGAAGGATTATACAACTTTTTTAAGATTGGAAACAGGGAAGGCGGCAGAAGATGTTGGTTGTGCAGCTGTGTTTAACCCCTTAACGACGCAGGACGTATATTTACGTCCTGCGCCGGCTCCCGCGATATGAAGCGGGATCGCGCTGCGATCCCGCATCATATCGCGTCGGTCCCGGCGCTCGTCAACGGCCGGGACCCGCGGCTAATACCACACATCGCCGATCGCGGCGATGTGCGGTATTAACCCTTTAGAAGCGGCGGTCAAAGCTGACCGCCGCTTTTAAAGTGAAAGTGACCCGGCTGCTCAGTCGGGCTGTTCGGGACCGCCGCGGTGAAATCACGGCGTCCCGAACAGCTGACAGGACACCGGGAGGGCCCTTACCTGCCTCCTCGGTGTCCGATTGGCGAATGACTGCTCCGTGCCTGAGATTCAGGCAGGAGCAGTCAAGCGCCGGTAACACTGATCACAGGCGTGTTAATACACGCCTGTGATCTGTGTAAAAGATCAGTGTGTGCAGTGTTATAGGTCCCTATGTGACCTATAACACTGCAAAAAAAAATGTAAAAAAAAAAAAGGGTTAATAAAGGTCATTTAACCCCTTCCCTAATAAAAGTTTGAATCACCCCCCTTTTCCCATAAAAAAAATAAGACTGTGTAAAAAAAAATTAAAATAAACATATGTGGTATCGCCGCGTGCGTAAATGTCCAAACTATAAAAATATATCATTAATTAAACCGCACGGTCAATGGCGTACGCGCAAAAAAATTCCAAAGTCCAAAAAAGCGTATTTTGGTCACTTTTTATACCATTAAAAAATGAATAAAAAGTGATCAAAAAGTCCGATCAAAACAAAAATCATATCGATAAAAACTTCAGATCACGGCGCAAAAAATTAGCCCTCATTCCGCCCTGTACGTGGAAAAATAAAAAAGTTATAGGGGTCAGAAGATGACATTTTTAAACTTATAAATTTTCCTGCATGTAGTTATGATTTTTTCCAGAAGTGCGACAAAATCAAACCTATATAAGTAGGGTATCATTTTAACCATATGGACCTACAGAATAATGATAAAGTGTAATTTTTACCAAAATATGCACTGCGTAGAAACGGAAGCCCCCAAAATTACAAAATGGGGTTTTTTGTTCGATTTTGTCGCACAATGATTTTTTTTTTGTTTCGCCGTGTATTTTTGGGTAAAATGACTAATGTCACTGCAAAGTAGAATTGGCTACGCAAAAAATAAGCCATAATATGGATTTTTAGGTGGAAAATTGAAAGGGTTATGATTTTTAAAAGGTAAGGAGGAAAAAACAAAAGTGCAAAAACGGAAAAACCCTGAGTCCTTAAGGGGTTAAAATATGGAGAAAATATAAAGAAGAGGAGAAGGTTATAAAAGAAGATCTTACAGGGAGGAAGACGTCACAGTGTCAGGATAGAAAACTCAAAAGCAATATGACTGATAAATAGTAAATAGAGAAACAGAGAAAACAGAAATCAGATCTGTAAGTCACACTGAGTGTATGTAAACAGACATTTTCATGTGTATTAAAAAAAAAGTGTTCATAAAATTGCTAAGAATTTGCATTTGTTGGTGTATAACAGTAGATAAAAAGATTATATTTTTCCATCCACATAAATAAGTGACACAAAATCCTCTACACGCTGCTTTTTCATGTTAATGTTTCACAAAAGACTGCCACAGTTAACTTGCAGTGAAACACTTAACTCTTTATTGCAGCTCAAAAAAATAAAGACAAATCTGGCACCCTTCACTTGCAATGAAACAGATTCTGCAGTGACAGAACAGATACAGAACAATGTCTGCTGCTTTGCTACAATTATATATATATCCTGTGTGGTCCTATCTGTGTGATCCTATCTGTGGTGATCACTGCTTAATGTCCCTCACAGAGATCTTCACCTAACATCTGCTATCTCTATAATGACTGCAGCAGATATTTGCGTAGGCTTTTATAGTGACATTACCCCTACACTGCCTTCTGATTGGCTGGAAAAACTGTTTGCAAGGCATTTTGGGCTACCCTGAGATCATATGATCCTTCTTCCTCATCTTTCTGCCATGTGGCTGACCCTAATTTAATAGGCTCAGCTGAAACGAACTGCACCATGGTACAAGTTTGCGTCAAATGACACAATGTCTGTACAAGAGATTTGGAAGCATGTTGATATAGAATATGGTTTATTTTTTTATCCTCATAGATGTCCAAGAGTTTAGACATCCAAAAAGATGAGGACAAAATGTTGACCCCTGCTTCATCTGTAGAAATATTGTCCATTAATATAATAATGATTTTTCATATATATGAGGGACTCGTCATTTAGCAGAAAGTTCGGCTAGTACACATTGGCCCAGATTTACTAAGATTGTGTATTTTATAGTTTGGTTCTACTAATTTAGGGGCTTTGTTGTTATCTCAATGAACTTATTATCCATTTGCTAGCTAGTTAGTATATTTGACTTATTTTTCTTGTGCATCTTGGTGGGCCACATTGCACCAATCAGGTCTGTGAAAGTTGGTCAGATAAGTGCAAATTACATGTGCCAGACTCCAGAGGTAAAATCATCATAAATCTAATAGGTAAGCAGAAAACACCAAGACCAGACCCCTATGCATGAGTCTGTGAAGAGTTAAAGGCGTACTCCACTGGAATATATTTAAACAGAAAGTTAAACAGATTTGTAAATTACTTCTATTAATAAAAAAATCTTAATCCTTCCAGTACTTATCAGCTGCTGTATGCTCCACAGGAAGTTATTTTCTTTTAGAATTTCCTTACTGACTGACCACAGTGCTCTCTGCTGACACCTCTATCCATATCAGGAACTGTTCAGAGCAGGAGAGGTTTGCCATGGGGATTTTCTCCTACTCTGGACAGTTCCTAAAATGGACAGATGTGTCAGCAGAGAGCACTGTGGTCAAATAAAAAATAACTTCCTGTGTAGCATACAGCAGCTGATAAGTACTGGAAGGATTATGATTTTCTTATAGAATTAATTTACAAATCTGTTTAACTTTCTGGCACCAGTTGATTTTAAACAAAATTTTTCCCGTGGAGTACCCCTTTAATGAGGTTCATGCAAAATCATTGAATAAACAACAGGAATTCTTGAAATGTTTAAAGGGGATAAAGCGCAAATGCTTAATAGGAAGAAACATGTCAATAATTCAACAAAATGCCCATAGTACCTCTGGGCCATTGTTTTTATCATATCCAGGATTCATGGATTTCTTATGCACTAATAAAGTCGGTGGCGTCCTCCTAATGTGGGGATGTAAGAATTTTTGGTGCAGTTGAACCGCATCTTTACATGTCTTCAAACATTGACTTCTTACAGGGGTACTCTCCACTGGAGCACATTTTTTTTTTTAATCAACTGATGCCTGAAAGTTTAACAGATTTGTAAATTACTTTTATTTAAAAATATTAACCCATCCAGTACACATCAGCTGCTTTATGTTCCAGAGGAAGTTCTTTCTGTCTGACCACAGTGCTCTCTGCTTACATCTCTGTCCATTTTAGGAAATGTCATGGACAGAGGTGTCAGCAGAGAGCACTGTGGTCAGACAGAAAAAAATTCAAAAAGAGAAGAATTTCCTCTAGAACATACAGCAGCTGATAAATATTGAAAGGGTTAATATTTTTAAATATAATTAATTTCCAAATCTGTTTAACTGTCTGGCACCAGTTGATTTATAAAAAAAAAAAAAATAATGTTTTCCAGTGGAGTACCCCTTTAGCCCGTTGGGGACCAAGGGCGTACAGGTATGCCCTCGTTCCCTGATATTTAACGTCCAAGGGCGTACCTGTAGGCCCGTGGGAAATGCCGGGCAGGGATTGGACCGGGTTGCCTGCTGTTTCACCCAACACCCCCCCTCCGGGTCTGCGATCGCCGCAGATTGCCGATCAATTAGCCCGGAAAATAGGGATGATCGGATTGGAGCCCCGATCATCCTAAAGGATAGGAGTGAGGTGCCACCTCCTCCTATGCCCTGACATTGGTCAGTTAGGACTGACCGACCAATGGCAGTTGGGGGCGGGGGTTAAAGTTGAAATCCCAGCCCTGGATGTCCAGGCAGAGCAGGGGGAAGATGGCGGCGAATTCCGGAGTGTCAAGGGACCAGCGATCACGGGGGCCACGGAGGCAGAGGTGGAGGTAGCAGTGAAGATCAGTGGTATGTGATCTTTACTGCTGCCTTCTAGGAGTTGCCAAACTACAACTCCCAGCACTACAAAGTGCTCTGCGGGCGCACTACAATGCTCAGAAGAGAAGGAGCGCCATTGGGCTTTTGGAGAGAGAATGTATCTGGAATTGAAGGCCATGTTTGTTTACAAAGCCCCCATGGTGCCAGAAGAGTGCCCCCCCCCCCCACATGTGACCCCATTTTGGAAACTCCACCCCTCATGTAATGTAATAAGGGGTACAGTGAGCATTTACACCCCACAGGTGTATGACAGATTTTTTGAACAGTCGTCCATAAAAATGAAAAATAAAATTTTTAATTTGCACAGCCCATTGTTCCAAAGATCTGTCAAAAGCCAGTGGGGTATAAATGCTCCCTGCACCACTTATTACATTCCGTGAGGGGTGTTGTTTCCAAAATGGGGTCAAATCTGGGGGGGTCCACTGTTCTGGCACCATAGGGGGCTTCGTAAACAAATTCTCTCTCCAAAATCCCAATTGCGCTCCTTCTCTTCGGAGCATTGTAGTTCGCCCGCAGAGCACTTTACATCCACATATGGGGTATACTCCATACTCCATAGAAGGAACGGGGTTAACATTTTGGAGGCTTTTTCTCCTATTACCTCTTGTGAAAATGAAAAAAATCAAATTTTTCCATTTCATGTCCAACTTTAGTGGAAATTTGTCAAACACTTGTGGGGTGTTAAGGCTCACTGTACCCCTTGTTATGTTTCTTGAGGGGTGTTTCAATGTTTTTTTTTTTTTTTTTTTTCTGTTCTGGCACCACAGGGGCTTCCTAAATGCGACATGCCCCCCAAAAGCCATTTCAGCAAAATTTGCTTTCCAAAAGCCAAATGTGGCTCCTTCGCTTCTGAGCATTTTAATTCGCCCCCAGTGCACTTGACGTCCACACATGGGGTATTTCCATACTCAGAAGGAATGGGGTTACACATTTTGGGGGACATTTTCTCCTGCATTTTAGTGATTTTTACTGCATTTTAGTGATTATCTTTTTTAAGTCGGCAAAACACCTGTGGGGTGTTAGGGCTCACTGTAACCCTTGTTACGTGCCTCGAGGGGTGTAGTTTCCAAAATAGTATGCCATGTGGGTTTTTTATTTTTTTTTGCTGTTATGGCACCATAGGGGCTTCCTAAATGTGACATGCAGAAATACGCTGCATATCCCTCGCTCACCATTCACACAGGGCTTTCCAGCGGCAGCCCTATGTGTGTAGTGAGTTTTGGAGGCAGAGCAGCGGGTCACAGTCACGCCGAGACACGGCCCCGCCTCCAAAACTCACTACACGCATAGGGCTGCCGCTGGAAAGCCCTGTGCGAATGGTGAGTGAGGGATACGCAGCGTATTTCCTGTTGCTTCTGCAGATTTTGCGCAGCATGAAATATGCTGCATATACGCCAAGTGGAAACGTGCCCTTACACATCCGAATTTGCCAAAAAGTCATCAAACACCTGTGAGGTGTTAAGGCTCACTCTACCCCTTGTTACTTTCCTTTAGGGGTGTATTTTCCAAAATAGTATGCCATGTGTTTTTTTTTTTTTTTCATTATTATTATTTTTTAGCTGTTCTGGCACCATAGGGGCTTCCTAAATGTGACATGCCCCCCAAAAACCATTTCAGCAAAATTCACTTTCCAAAATCCCATTGTCGCTCCTTCGCTTCTGAGCCCTCTAGTGCACCAACAGAGCACTTTACATCCACATATCAGGTATTTCCTTACTCGAGAGAAATTGGGTTACACATTTTGGGAGCTTTTTCTAATGTTACACCTTGTAAAATTTCAAAAACTGGGTCTACAAGAACATGTTAGTGTCAAAAATACAGATTTTGGATTTTCTCCTTCACATTGCTGCTATTCCTGTGAAACACCTAAAGGGTTAACACATTTTCTGAATGTCATTTTGAATACTTTGAGGGGTGCAGTTTCTATAATGGGGTCATTTGTGGGGTATTTCTAATATGAAGGCCCTTCAAATCCACTTCAAGACTGAACTGGTCCCTGAAAAATTTCGATTTTGAAAATTTTTGTGAAAAATTGGAAAATTGCTGCTGAACTTTGAAGCCTCTGATGTCTTCCAAAAGTGAAAATATCTCAACTTTATGATGCCAACATAAAGTTGACATATTGTATATGTGAATCAATATATAATTTATTTGGAATGTCTATTTTCCTTGCAAGCAGAGAGCTTCAAAGTTAGAAAAATGCAAAATTTTTAAATTGTTAGAAGATATTATGCAAGTATCGATGAACATTTAGCATTATGTTAAAGTAGAATATGTCATGAAAAAACTATCTCGGAATCAAATTCATAAGTAAAATCATCCTCGAGTTATTAATGCTTAAAGTGACACAGGTCAGATGTGCAAAAAATGCTCTGGTCCTTAAGGTGAAAATGGGCTTGGCCCTTAAGGAGTTAAAGGGGTCCTCCGCGACTAAACATCTTATCCCCTATTCAAAGGATAGGGGATAAGATGTATGATTGGGGGGTCCTACAGCTGGGACCCTTGCGATCTCTGTGCTGGGTGCGGGTGGTTGGAGTTGTGGTGTGCTGGGTGCGGGTGGTTGGAGTTGTGGTGTCACGGCCACGCCCCTCAGAATGTAACACCACAGCCCCTCAATGCAAGTCTATGGGAGGGGATGTGGCGGCCTCCCTCCCATAGACTTGCATTGAGGGGGCATGGCATTACATGATGAGGGGGCATTCCGTGATGTTACGACCCCCGCCGCCGGCTCCAAGCAGGGCATCCGGAGTACCCCTTTAATTAACTGTTTTAGTTTACAAGAAAGAAAAAAGAAAAGCCAACCCCATAGGGTGTCCATGTGCCAAATAGCTACAATGTATGTCATATTCTGAACAATCCATTGTCATAAAAATGAGCCATGGGTACCGGGGTTATACACAACCGTATTAATTAAACATCAAAGTCTGTCGGCATGATATATAAAGCCAATATTACCAGTAAGTAGCTGCCAATGAATGGATAATATAGTTCACGTCCTGTCATAATGTAATGAGACAGAAAAGGCCTTTAGATTAATGAATGAGGCCGTCATTACCGCCATTACTATGTCATCGAATGTGCTCCAATATATATCTATATATATATATATATATATATATATATATATATAATGTAAATACTAACAGCAAACTGGGGCCAGAAAGATAAACAGATTTGCAAATTACTTCTATTAAAAAATATTACTCCTTCCAGTACTTATTAGCTGCTGAATACTACAGAAGAAATTATTTTCTTTTTGGAACACCGTTCTCGCTGCTGACATCATGACCACAGTGCTCTCTGCTGACACCTCTGTCCCTTTTAAGAACTGTCCAGAGTAGGAGAAAATCCCCATAGAAAACATATGCTGCTCTGGACAGTTCCTAAAATGGATAGAGATGTCAGCAGAGAGCACTGTGGTCATGATGTCAGCAGAGAGCTCTGTGTTCCAAAAAGAAAATAATTTCCTCTGTAGTATTCAGCAGCTAATAAGTACTTGAAGGATTAAGATTTTTTTAATAGAAGTAATTTACAAATCTGTTTAACTTTCTGGCACCAGTTGATAAAAAAAAAAAGTTTTCCACCGGAGTACCCCTTTAAAGATGCATGCGTGTATTAATAAATTTGGCACCAATATAAAGTGCAGTATACCCAGGTCCTTATGTTCTCACAGTACAAATAATTCTACAAAATGTACAGCTTGAAGTAATTTATTTTTTAAATTTTTTACCTCATAAGTTTACCAAGTAATTACATGAAGTCCAAATGTGCATTTACCTATTGGAATATGTTGTAACAATGTATAGAAAAAGACAAACAATACAATTTGGATAAAAGGAAGTTTACATAATACTAGGAAACAGTAATAGGGTGTTATTAGTCTCTGTTCACACTGGTTTCATAACAGATCCAAGACATCTTTATTTAAATGTATCCTAATGAATATTCATGGATTCCATTGGTTATAAATGGAACTTCAGACTTTCATTAAGAATTTCTTTTTTTTTATGGGAAGAACCAATCTGCAAATTGCTAGAATATCAGTATCAGTTCTCCTAAAAGAAAGTGAAAAATAACAGTGTGAACAGAGGCTGAGCAGATTTACCCCATTATTATAATGCTGGTCATACTTATTAGATGAATGTTGGAGAAACCCATGGATTCCACCAGCATCGGGCTGAGTGTAATGTAAATGGGGGTCTTTCAACTGCTGTCAGAGAGGGGGAAAGAGGAGACAGAAGGGGAGATAGGTGATCGAAGACAATGGAGGTATCTAGAGGGACTGAGAAGGGACTGAGGGATCTGGAGAAAACAGAGAAACCTGGAAGGGACTGAGCAGTCTGGGATCTGGAAGGTACAGAGGAGTCTGGAGAAGACAGTGGGATCTAGAGGAGGACATAAGAGTCTGGAAGAGGAGGACAGAGGAGTCTGGAGGAGCACAAAGGAGTCTGGAGGAGGAGGACAGAGGGGTCTGGAGGAGGAGGACAGAGAAGTCTGAAGGAGGAGGACAGAGGAGTCTGGAGGAGGAGAACAGAGGGGTCTGGAGGAGGAGGACAGAGAAGTCTGGAGGAGGACAAAGAAGTCTGGAGGAGGAGGACAGAGGGGTCTGGAGGAGGAGGACAGAGAAGTCTGAAGGAGGAGGACAGAGGAATCTGGAGGAGGAGGACAGAGAAGTCTGAAGGAGGAGGACAGAGGAGTCTGGAGGAGGAGGACAGAGGGGTCTGTAGGAGGAGGACAGAGGGGTCTGGAGGAGGAGGACAGAGGAGTCTGGAGGAGGACAGAGGGGTCTGGAGGAGGAGGACAGAGAAGTCTGGAGGAGGAGGACAGAGGAGTCTGGAGGAGGACAGAGGGGTCTGGAGGAGGAGGAGGACAGAGGAGTCTGGAGGAGGAGGACAGGGGAGTCTGGAGGAGGAGGACAGAGGAGTCTGGAGGAACACAAAGGAGTCTGGAGGAGGAGGACAGAGGGGTCTGGAGGAGGAGGACAGAGAAGTCTGAAGGAGGAGGACAGAGGAGTCTGGAGGAGGAGGACAGAGGGGTCTGGAGGAGGAGGACAGAGAAGTCTGGATGAGGACAAAGGAGTCTGGAGGAGGAGGACAGAGGAGTCTGGAGGAAGAGGACAGAGGAGTCTGGAGGAGGAGGACAGAGAAGTCTGAAAGAGGAGGACAGAGGAGTCTGGAGGAGGAGGACAGAGGGGTCTGTAGGAGGAGGACAGAGGAGTCTGGAGGAGGACAGAGGGGTCTGGAGGAGGAGGAGGACAGAGGAGTCTGGAGGAGAAGGACAAGGGAGTCTGGAGGAGGAGGACAGAAGGGTCTGGAGGAGGAGGACAGATGGGTCTGGAGGAGCAGGACAGAGGGGTCTGGAGGAGGAGGATAGAGGGGTCTGGAGGAGGGGATAGAGAAGACTGGAGGAGGAGGACAGAGGAGTCTGGAGGAGGAGGACAGAGGAGTCTGGAGGAGGAGGACAGAGGGGTCTGGAGGAGGACAGAGGAGTCTGGAGGAGGAGGACAGAGGAGTCGGGAGGAGGAGGACAGAGGAGTCTGGAGAAGGAGGACAGAGGAGTCTGGAGGAGGAGGACAGAGGGGTCTGGAGGAGGAGGACAGAGGAGTCTGGAGGAGGAGGACAGAGGAGTCTGGAGGAGGAGGACAGAGGAGTCTGGAGGAGGAGGACAGAGGGGTCTGGAGGAGGAGGACAGAGGGGTCTGGAGGAGGAGGACAGAGGGGTCTGGAGGAGGAGGACAGAGGAGTCTGGAGGAGGAGGACAGAGGAGTCTGGAGGAGGAGGACAGAGGGGTCTGGAGGAGGAGGACAGAGGGGTCTGGAGGAGGAGGACAGATGGGTCTGGAGGAGCAGGACAGAGGGGTCTGGAGGAGGAGGACAGAGGGGTCTGGAGGAGGAGGACAGAGGGGTCTGGAGGAGGAGGACAGAGGGGTCTGGAGGAGGAGGACAGAGGAGTCTGGAGGAGGAGGACAGAGGAGTCTGGAGGAGGAGGACAGAGGGGTCTGGAGGAGGAGGACAGAGGGGTCTGGAGGAGGAGGACAGATGGGTCTGGAGGAGGAGGACAGAGGGGTCTGGAGGAGGAGGACAGAGGGGTCTGGCAGTATCTGAAATATATGGGGACATTGTTGCAGACCAACACATAAACAAGTAGCTACAGGAATTAAAAAAATTTAAGATCTCTTCAGGTGTCCATCCACCCAATCAGATTAGAGAATAACCGTCACCAATCGTCAATGGAACGTGAGGAAGTTGTTATATATGGAGACTGTGATACAATCTTTATTAAAATGAGAATCCTATGTATAATATAACAGTATCAGCCCCTGTGTATATTGGTATAGTCTGGGGGATAATAATACTTCTCATTACAGGGGGGGGGGGGGGGGAATTTATTTGCTTCTGCACATTCCTCAAATATCTGTCACATTTTTAATTTTCATTAAAAAATAAACTGCCGCTCCTTCGCTCACATTGTCGGCAGCTGTGTATTTATTTATTTATTTTTTTATAGTTTTATTTTTTATGAAAATCCTCTTCTGTATTTTATGTTTGTGTTTTTACACCATAAAATCAATATATTATGTGCTGCGAAGAATACATTAGATTGTGTCATTTGGCGTCTGCCTGTAATAGACAGGGTAGCTACAGTTTTCCAAATTGCTTTGTAGATTGTAAAGCATTTTAATAGACCATCGTGAGAGATATCATGCTTAAAAAATGGAGGCAGGAAGCCTTTGAATCTGTGTAGAACATCTGAAAGGAACTCTCATGCATTATATTAAAATGTACCTCCAGCTGCAAAATAATCAATTATTCAAGCTGCAAGCGATGTAAAACCTCCGTCACACTGTGCTACGACGCCGCTACAATATAATGGTATATGTTTTCCTAAGATGCCGCTTCCTCTTTATTCATCGGCTGCTCGTCTCCCATTATTTACATATGGGAAGTCTTGTATTGTGTAAAATACTCATTAGATGACTGCGGATTGTGTGCTGAGCGCCATGTGATTGATTCAGCAATGAGCAAGAAATTAGATTGTATTTGTCTAACGTAAAGACTAAGAAAACATGGAAGAGAAACATGGGCAGCGACATCGGTGCAAAGGTGATTCCAACAGCTTCAGGGTCCCAGTGCGAGACCAAACCCTGCACCCCAGCATTGTGCACGATCCAGCTAGCAATCCAGCTACAAGCCAACAACCAACCCCCTCACCCCCAAAAAAGAAAAAATTCCAGATATAACAACCACCATAAGACTAAAATTCCACTTATCCCAACTGGACTATACCTATACACCAATCTCAATACGCATCAGTAGAGTTGATTGACCAAAGACACCCAAACCCGGATTCGGTCCAAAGATTGGTGGGTGTGTGGCTTGGCTTGCCAAACTTTCACAGACTGACAGGTTTGTTTTGCAGGAACTTGGCCATGTCAGAATTGAGCTGTTTTCGCAATTGACAGCCGCAAGTACAGCTCAGCTCAGCATGGAAAGAGTTAATTAGTGCTGCTGAGCAGCGTTAGTTAACTCCTTGAGATAGGGGGGAGGGGTGTATACATTATACAACCATTTATATGGCTGTATGATGTATACAGTGAAGAGAGTGATGCTTACCATCTTGTCGCTGGTCCGGGCCTCTTCTTGTGTAGCCCCGCCTCCTTATGACAAGATCACTAGAGGCGGGTATACAAAATAAGAGGCCTGGACAAGCGATATGATGGTAGGTATCATTCTCTTCACTGTAAATATTTTATAGCCATATAGATGGCTACATAAGATATACACACCCAGAGAGTTAACTAGCGCTGCTCAACTACACTAATTAACTCCTTCCTTGCTGGCAAATAGCACTCAGCCCAGCAAGATGTTACAATAAATCGGCAAATCCGAGTTAAATTGTGAGTTAATCTGAGTAAATAAAAACACGTTACATTGTGCTGTGCAGCACCTTTCACTGTGTTTTTCCGGCAAACCTGTTCACTGTGAACTGAACACTTTCTGAAATTTCGGCAAGCCGAGGTTTCGGAAGGCTCGCTCAACTCTACACAACAGTTTGAGTAGATTCAGTATTTTTCAACAGAACATTCAGGCCTGACAGTATAGGTCAATGTTTCCCACTGCTTCAAGCTTTTGCAGAACTACAACGCCCAACATCTCCAGACAGCCGTTGGCTGTCCGGACATGTTGAGCATTCTAGTTTTGCAACAGCTGATGCACACTGTTTGGGAAACACAGATGTAGGATGTATTGGCAAATCCACATCCATTTTTTTTTTTTTCATTTTTCTCTTTTTTTTTTCTCTCCCCTCATAAAGTGGTGTTGTGCAGCCTCTCACGTTTCCATAGAAATAGAAGTACTTTGAAGAAATGTGACGAGTATGAGCGGATCTCTCTATTAACTCCATGTTTGTCACAGAATCTGCAATATACATTAAAAATCATAAAAAGATACAGATGTATATTGGACTATAGTCCATGAAAAGAAAACAGCTCCAGCAATGTTTGATAAGTTACAATTCCCACTAAATGGAATGGTTAGAAACCGCAGTTGATAGGGCCCCTCTGATTCGCTCAGGTGGTGGTCAGCTTGACAGAGCAGACATAGTGGTATAGCAATAAATAGAATAAAGGCAACACTCATCCATTGGCAGAATATAATCTTACTTTCAATGCGCAAAACAAACACAGAAAGGGAGCAGGGGGGACAGCCGTTTTGTGTGTGAATACACACTAGATACGTGCCGGGCATGTGTCCTCTTGGTGTACCGTATATTTGATTGCGATCTTTCTTAAAAGTAGAATAAAATAGTAAATAAAGTATAAAATAGAAGTGAGGTTAAGAAAAAGTTTGATATGTCATAGAGATGTATACAAAGATTTTATCAGTTGGGGTCTGAGTGCTCAGACCCCGAGCAATCACAAAAAGGAGCTGGGAGAAGGAGGTGCTTAGTGTGTTCTCTCCCGACTTTGTGTCATATGATCTATACAACACAGATCAGGGAAAGGACGCACCCACCTCTCTCTTGACTTGTTCACATTATCGTAAACCCAACCAAAAAAAAGCTTTTGAAATGTCCCTTGGACATGTTCATTTTTTTAAGATTTTTTTTTTTAATTACAGTTACACCTTAATGTGGATACATTGAAGATTCCACACTTGAGCCAAGGAAACAAAATGTACAATAATTACACAATAAGGCCTCATTCACATTGCTATTGTGCTTGGGTATATGGAGCTGCGCCAGAACAATAGAAGATTGGCGAATCCCTGACGGACCCCATTCAAGTCAATAGGATCCATTCGGACTCAGTGGTGCCCCGGTGGTGTCAGTTGTGCTCTAACCCGTTTTAGAGCCATTCGGCACAAAAAAAAAAAAAAAAAAGAGTTGAACTTATCTTGAACGAGATGGAAAATAACGGCAATGTGAACCCAGCCTAAAAGTAAAACACTAGGTGAAAGCAACTGGGAAATAGTTGGGGCTATTGAAAGGCAATAAATTCAACTAGTGCCCAGTGCCAGGCAGATGCTGTTAAGGCTAATAAAGTCAGGTGAGGCATCGGAAGAGGCATAAAGGTACACAAGAACATATTCACCTCCGTAAAGATCATAGGTCGGACCACACATGGGGAACTGTGTATGGCACCTGTATATAAAAAAATAAAACATGGCTGACCAGGGATAGATATATGGCTATTCTTCATATAAAATAGTAAAAGGTCCTAGGGTCTGTATTATGGAAGTCAGGATTAAAATATTTGTCCATGCTGAACAAAAACTTTAATGGCTATTGTGTGCAATCCCCTCCCACCATATTGTTTTACTGTAAGGCGCCTTACAGGCAGGGCTGGTGCAAAGATTTTTGCAACCCTAGGCAAAAGCTGATTTTGCTGCCCCCTTGACTCCGCCCATTGGCCACCCTTTGACATACCCCACCTTAATACTGTTGTGACACACTGTAACAAACCTCCATGCTGTTGGCTGAGTAAGTGGTTTGGCTGCTGGTTGTCTAACTTTCTTGCAGCAGGCAGAGCGGCGCCCCTAATCAAGAGGGTGCTCTAGGCGGCTTCCTATTTTGCCTGTAGACAGAGCTGGCCCTGCTTGCAGGACAATATACAGGGACATTTCTGGAAAGAAAAACCTTTACCCCGTGATACGCCACACCCCCACAAACCCTACTCTTAATAAGCCACACCCCTATTGCCGACACACCAAGCAACTTAAAAATGTATTGGCATGTCACTACCAAGATGTTGCCTTACCCTGGTCTAGAGAAAAGAAGGTTTTACCATCATCACTGAGATTCTTTACTGTAAAAGCAGTGAGATTGTGGGACTCTCTGCCACTTGATGATCGATTTCTTTTACAGGTTCAGGAGGGACCTGGATGACTTTGTAGAGAAAAATAACATTACAAATCAATCAGGGATTTATTCTGATATTGAAGTCGGGAAAATTGTTTTCACCTAAGTAACTTCTCATTCTATAAATGGATCCATGTAAAGTCCGGCAGCCGTGCACTAGGTGTTCACCCATAATATGTTTTCTGATCTTTTCTTAATTTTCTGGGCTTTTTTCTGCCATTATCTCCTTATCTCTTGTATAAAAGAACATTGGTGGAAACCTTAAATATGAGCGCTGTAAGGGAACAGGAGGCCTGTCCTCGATCTGATTTAACTATTCATTTGGTTTCAATTACAATCTCCATGTGATCTGGGTTTGCCAAGTCAATGCATGTACTTTACTGTAAAGCAAAGTTGGCATTCAACCTACAACCCCTATCAGATCCTCGACAAAGCTTTTACTATTCCCTATGGTTCTTCCATTAGCCCAGATGCCAATCTGTAGACTGTATATCATCTATAGCTTATGTGTTCTTGGCCGATCCACAATGTATTACAATGCTTTCCAACCAGGGCGCCTCCAGCCGTTGCAAAACTACAACTCCCACCATGCCCGGACAGCCAAAGGCTGTCCGAGCATGGTTGGAGTTGTAGTTTTGCAGCAGCTGGAGGCGCACTGGATGGAAAACACTGATGTATTAGGATTGTGAACACCATTTTATAAGTAAATATCTTTAGTAGCAATTAAAGGGGTACTCCCGTGGAAACCTTTTTTGTTTTTTGTTTTTTAAATCAACTGGTGCCTGAAAGTTAAACAGATTTGTAAATTACTTGAATTAAAAATCTTAATCCTTCCAGTACTTATTAGCTGCTGAATACTACAGAGGAAATGGTTTTCTTTTTGGAACACAGAGCTCTCTGCTGACATCATGACCACAATGCTCTCTGCTGACACCTCTGTCCATTTTAAGAACTGTCCAGAGTAGGAGAAAATCCCCATAGCAAACATATGCTGCTCTGAACAGTTCCTAAAATGGACAGAGATGTCAGCAGAGAGCACTGTGGTCACGATGTCAGCAGAGAGCTCTGTGTTCCAAAAAGAAAACAATTTCCTCTGTAGAATTTAGCAGCTAAGAAGTACTTGAAGGATTAAGATTTTTTAATAGAAGTAATTTACAAATCTGTTTCACTTTCTGGCACCAGTTGATTTATAATAAAAAAAAAAAAAAATTTATGGTAGTACCCCTAAAATGGTGCCATAGGTTTCAAGCTCATCACTTTTTCTGATGCCTACAGATTTTTTTTTTTTTTTTTTTTTTTTTTTGTCACTTTTTTGGAAAAAAAAAATAAATGTATGTTTTTATTTTTTATTTTCTTACAGAAATATCTGACATTATTCAGTAGCATTTTCCTAAAAAAAATTAATAAAAAATAAATAATGTGAGGAAATTCAGCGCCCACTATACTGTATTTACATAATGTCGCAGTGACTGGCCCATGATCTGGTATTAATAAATGGTGCTGATTGTGCAGTGTTGTAGGGTTGGAGGTCACATAGGTATCGGTGTATCTAACGTGTTATTATTCTGTCGTTTGCACTGGGGGACATGACTGATCACTGTCAGACTATATGGGCAAGAATTATTTCAGACAACCATACTGTGCGGCGTCCATCTTAATTGTTCAAGCCAAAAACTCCATGTTGTGTAAAGTTGATTCTTAGTCTCAAATTCCAGAATTTCACATGGTGTCTGCAAGTGTAAAACATCCCTTTGTCTTTGTTTATATAAACCATGTTATGGGTCAGGTAAGGGCATTGGAATTCAGGTCACTTTCAGCTCAGTAGTATATATATATATATATATATATATATATATATATATATATATATATAGTCCATACGTAGCAGCACATCCAGTTTAAGTGAGGTGGGTGCAGGCACAATTGAACCTCGGTGGTCTGGTTCCTCTTGATAGATAAAGTATAACGGCAGCACACCAAAGTAGTGAATCAATATAGTGTTATTTTATTCTAGGGATATAGAGACAACGTTTTAGCGGACTCTCACCGCCATTTTCACTTGAAAATGGCGGTGAGAGACCGCTGAAACGTTGTCTCTATATCACTGGAATAAAATAACACTATATTGATTCACTACTTTGGTGTGCTGCCGTTATACTTTATATATATATATATATATATATATATATATATATATATATATATGAAAATACTTTTCCTTATATTCTTGACAGTAGTTAGATATGCATCTATCATTATTATTAGGATTATTATTATGTTACATGATCAGTATACCATTTGTAACCTATGTAGTTTTCCTGCATCTATAACTTAGCATGTATGCAATCTAATGGTCTGATTTCGTCCCATGAATAGAGTCTACAGTTATGTCTTATCTAATAGATTTATAACTGTAAGTCTAGACAATTTACTGAGGGTCTATTCATTAGTTAAACTCGGGTGGGACCATCAATGCCAGATTCAGATTGAAGACTTGGGAAAATCCCGAAATGTCTGTTGTGACTTTATGCTAGATATCGAAATCTAATCCAGCTAACTATATTTATTAACCATTTGTTGGAGAGATGACTTGACATGATATATCTATATCTTAGGTAATAGCTGCTAATTTTTAAGAAAATATTTTAGCAACTCATGGACTAGAGTGCCATCACTGGTCAGTGAAATAGTTAAATCTGGGTGATATCTTATTTGTGCAACAATATTCCTATCTTCCAAATCATAACAAATAATAGAGGTATTTATTGTGTTGACCTCTGAGGATCTCACTTGTTTATGATGATCTTTTTGATTTGCGGTCCTCATATTTTTATTTTTGAGAGATAACTTTTATTACTTTATCTTCCTCGCGTATAAATTATACGACAATGGTAAGGACAAGATCTGACCTTAGGGTATATTCACACTGAGGGATTGGCGAGGACTTGATGAGGACTCATTTCGGTCTGCTTAAAATGGAATTGGCACGGAATTAGTGAGAATTTGAAGAGGAAATTGATGCAGAATTTTTAAGAGATGATCAGGAAGAGGATCAGTACTGCATCCACCAATGGGCTGGCTCTCGATTCTCCTCTAAAAATTCAGCGAGGAAATTCAACTTATGTCCCACTGCAAATCTGCATGAATTTTGCTTCACTTCAGCTCCAAATGGGCTTTTACTCATGGATTCTGCCAAAAGAAAGAACATGTTCAATCTTCTGGTGGAATAGAATTCAGTGGTGATATTCCATTCACGGAAATTCCTCAGTGTGAACATAGCCTTACACAGATGCTCCATGTGATCAGATTCATAGGGGAGGAGCTTGTTCTTGTAGAAGAGAACATAGGCCGATTCACTCACAGTGGTCCAAATGCACTAGAATCCTGTTGTAATTTCACCCTAAAGCTGGTGAACGTGTTGAGAACACATTCATTATGTTTTTTTTGACACTTTTCTGAGTTTTTGAACCTTACACAGCAGTGGGTGGAGCTTAAAATGAACGGTGTGGCTTAGTAGTAAGGGAGACAAAATATGGTGCAATGTACAACAAATGTGTGGCAAGATTTTGGTGAAAAAAGCTGTCATCAAATCTTCAACTACTAGCGGGTCAAAAGTTAGACAACAGTCGGGGAGATAATAGAAAAAGACTGTCCAGCTAGACAGTGTCAGAGTGCATCAGATTTATACCATTGGCTCATGCGTTCTGGAAATCTTGTGCATCTTTGTTTCTATCTAGTCTAAGCCTGAGACCATTTTAAAAATTGGCTTACTTTTAAGCCCAAAAATGTGCACCATTTTTTTTCTTTTTCGGTTCATGCAAGCCACCACCCCATTTTCCAAAGGCTCTCCCAATTTCAGGTAAGATGAAAAACCCTTGCAGCAGAGTACAAAAGAAGGAATCAGAAAGGTTTAGGGATTCTGGGTAAAGGATTAAAAAAAAAAAAAACACTGCAGTTTTTGATGATGTTTTCGAGGGGCTGTCAGTGGATCCAGTAGGAGGGGGAGGTCCTCCCTTCATATTTACTACTTCATTTTATTCTACTTGTAACTTCAGCTAAAAAAACTACATCAAAAACTGTGGTGACGAGAAACTGTCCTAATGGAGCCGTGCAGCACGTGAGAAGTGCGAACGCTAAGAGACACGTGATAAGCCAACAGGATAGTGATGCGCAGAGAAGACACTGCTATATGGATGCGCAGGAGCAGATGGGATCCCACCTGGTTAAATCCAGTAGAGTTCACCCGGCATCCCATTATATATATATATATATATATATATATATATATATATATATCCATTTGTATTGATCCCTCTGCCTGGATCACGTATGGTGAAATACATTATCTTGTCTATCCTTTGTCTCTGCACCGATGAGTATATCCTGTGTATATGAGGGATATATCTGCTCCGTTCCCTTCCATCGGTCACACATTGGTCTTAGTATTATCCCTTTATCCCTTCTCTTTTAGCAGCAGTCGCTGACCCCGAGTAGTCTATGTTGTCAATGACCATTAGGCTAGATTTGCACTATTTGCAGTTTTTGATTAAAAAAAAATTCTAGCTAAATGCAGAATTGGATCCAAAAAGAAGAAAAAATAAAATGATATATATATATATATATATATATATATATATATATATATATATATATATATAATTCTCTTTTTATTCTCTTGTCTGTCTCAAGAAACTTCCAGAAAAGCTGTGAGATTCCTGCCTAAGGCTAAGTTCATACAATGTAAAATCAAAACGAAAACACAGCAGAAAATAGACTTTATAAAAACTGCAACATTTTTTAACTCATAACATATTCCATTAAAGTCTATGGAAAAGCGACACCAGTACACACATTGTATAGAAACATTGAAATTCTAAGGGTCTTTTCACACGGCGGGAATTCCGCCTCAAATGAAAGCCCATAGACTTCTATGGGATTCCGCACTCCCATTCACACTTCTGAATTTCCACTTGTGGAAATTCAGAAGTGTGAATGGGAATGCGGAATCCCATAGAAGTCTATGGGCTTTCATTTGAGGTGGAATTCCGCAAGCGGAAATTCAGAAGTGTGAATGGGAATGCGGAATCCCATAGAAGTCTATGGGCTTTAATTTGAGGCGGAATTCCACAAGCGGAAATTCAGAAGTGTGAATGGGAGTGCAGAATCCCATACAAGTCTATTGGCTTTAATATGAGGTGGAATTCCACAAGCTGAAATTCTGCCGTGTGAAGTGACCCTATCATTGGGATTGCTGCCATGTTTAATATAATGTACGCACCGATGGTCACTTTTCCATAGACTTTAATAGAACATGTAATGATGGGTTAAAAAATATTGCAGCCTTTTTATACCTATTTTTTGCAGTTTTTCAGTTTTGATTTTACATTGTGTGAACATAGCCTTAGGATATCTTTCCACATTCAGGGTTTTGGATGCAGCTTTCAAAGCAAAAGCCAAGAACAGATCATAAATGGAGGACGTGTATATGGTAACGACTGAGACTTCTCTTGGCTTCAAAAAATTGGATTAAAAACTTAAATATGGGAACCCAGCCTTAAAATCCCTAAGTTAATAAACCCCAAATAAATCTATCTCCATCAAGCAGACCCCTAGCGACCAACCCCACCAGCCCCCCCCCCGGCTATTATGGGTGACATAAGATGTCGCTTCGGTCTTCAGTAGATGCTCGGTCTAGATGATGCAGGATACTTTATTACTATTTCTATAACTTAGAGAACTCAGAGAATTACATTTGTTACTGTTGTCTCATCTTTGGACGACCTATACATTATTTGGAATCTATTCTGTCATATAATTCCGTTTCCCAAATTGTCCGCTGCACACATGACGTTGTTTGCCGAGAGCCTTGGTTGGATTCACACATTGCAGGTCTTGTTGCAGAAATTGAAGCGAATTCCAGTGAACTCCGTGTACTTGTGGCCTAAACTACTATTCAAATGAATGGAAATTTCAGCAAGAAAATCTTCAATGTGTGAATCCACCAAAAATGGACGATATTTGACAATTCTCACAGTCCTGCGGGTTCTTAGGAGATAACGCGTCCATGGACTTGTTCCAGTTATATTGGGGAATGACTATTCTCACTAATATCATTTCTATGTCGTATTGGATCACATGACCTACAATGGATTGAAGTCAATTATTGCATTAAGAGTTCAGCTCTGAGGGTACGGTCTCATTTGCAGTTTTTGTATCTGAAAGGCAGCAGGAGAAGTCTCGGGCTTTTTTGATGTTGTGTATTTTCCATTTATAATTTGTTTTTGACTTTGACTTAAAAAACTACACCTAAAAACCTGATCATGTGAACAGATCCTACGATACTCGACTCAGCTCTAAGGTTTTTAATCCAGTTTTTTGAAGCCACGAGAAGTCTCAGTCGTTACCATATACACGTCCTCCATTTATGATCTGTTCTTGGCGTTTGCTTTGAAATCTGCATCCAAAACCCTGAATGTGGAAAGATATCCTAAGGCTATGTTCACCCGATGTAAAATCAAAACTGAAAAACTGAAGAAAAAAATAGGTATAAAAAGACTGCAATATTTTTTAATCCATCATTACATGTTCTATAAAAGTCTATGGGAAAGTGATCATTGCGGTGTACATTATATTAAACATGGCAGCAATCCCAATGATAGGGTCACTTCACATAGCAGAATTTCCGCTTGTATCTGCCACAAATGAAAGCCCATAGACTTCTATGGGATTCCACACTCCAATTCACACTTCTGAATTTCCGCTTGCGGAATTCCACCTCAAATTAAAGCCCATAGACTTCTATGGGATTCCACATTCACACTTCTTAATTTCCGCTAGCGGAATTCCGCAAGTGGAAATTCAGAAGTGTAAATGGGAGTACGGAATCTCATAGAAGTCTATGGGCTTTAATTTGAGGCGGAATTCCGGATGTGTGAATAGACCCTTAGGCTAGGTTCAGACTACGGAATCTCTGGGCAGAAAATTTCCGCCCGGAGATTCTGAGTTCCGCCTGCGCCGACTGAATAAGTCGGCGCTAGGACCGTGCGGAAACTGCAGTCTCCCATAGACTGCAATGTGTTCCACGAGGAATTCCACCTGAAGAAAGAGCACCGCCTTTCTTCAGGCGGAAATTTCTAAGCAGATTTACTAAGCGGATTTTCCGCTTGACAAATTCCGAAGTGTGAATTTGTGAACGGAAAACCATTCACTACACTAGACATTTTAGCAAGCGGAATTTCTGACGGAAATTTTACGTCTGAATTTCTGTCGGAAATTCCTTAGTCTGAACCTAGCCTTAGAATTTCAATGTTTCTATACAATATGTGCACTGATGTCGCTTTTCCATAGACTTTAATAGAACATGTTGTGAGTTAAAAAATGTTGCAGTTTTTATAAAGTCTATTTTACTGCCATGTTTTGGTTTTGATTTTACCCCATATTTTACCCCAGAAGGTCATGTGCTCAGGATTTTCTCAGATGATGTATATATTGTAGGTTTATCAGGAGATGGAGATTATGGGATGTCCTTATCTTTTCATCAGTTTCAGGTACTTAAATAGAAGAATTGAGAATTATTGTTCTATATTATTAAACTTCCACCCAACACGGTGAAGCCCATTTCCCCCATAGAGTCCCCCCTGTGCCCTATGGAGCAGAGTCACATCCTAGATCCCACCTACTGTGCTCCAGAAATGATAATAACGCCATCCGTGTGACAATAATGGAACAACTCAGATAATATAATCCTCTAAAACCAACGAGACTGTGACACTTCTGTTCTTCTGTCTATTACTGGGAACTAAAGTCGGAGAAAGTCACAAACCGCAGGAGCTGAGGGAATTGGCTGCGGCCGCTGACTGGAGGTGAAGACATCCACAGCCGCCTCGAAAATCTTTTATTATTATTATTATTGTTACTTTTATTATAATTTTTGTTACTGATATTAATAAATAAAAAAAACGTACTCGAAATAAAATACTACAAGTAATAATTAACATTGCTGAACAAATTAAGCAATGCGATGCATCCATGGTGTGTGTGTATTTATGTGTGTATATGGCGCGCATGCGTGTGTAGAGTATATGCATTTTGTCATGCTATGATGTATAATGTTGTGTATTTTTTTGGTGTGGTGTATATCTTTATGTTCACTTGTATGAACAGATATGTGGTGTTTAGGTTGTGTATAGGATAAGTGTTCAATCATGTGTACAGTGTATGCAGTTATATATCTGTGTGTGTAATCAGTGTGTATGTTGTACTATATATACAGATTATATTTGTACGTGTGGGTACTGATATGTAGTATGTATATATTTGTATGAGAGTGTGTGTATGTATGTGTGTTGTATGTATGTGATTGTATATGATGTGTAGTAAATGAGCGTTCACCATACTGTGTAAACGTTTGTACATACATAAAGTGGATATGTGATGTGTATCGGAGTAGGTATGTTATGTGCGTTGTATATATGTTTGTGAATATATGGTGTGTAGATGGTGTGTCTGTGTGTATTGTACATACATTCTTTATATGTGTTGTATATGGTGTTCGTAAATAAGTGTTTATATGTGTGTGCAGTAAATGCCCTCATGTTTTGTGTGTGTATGTGAGTGTTCATTGTATATCTGTTTGTGCATAGCCGTATGTGGATACATGGAGGGTTCATAGTGTGTACAGTAGATGCCTTTATTTGTCTTGTATATGGTTTGCGTATATAAGTGTTTATATGTGTGTGCAGTATATGCCCTCGTGTTTTGTGTATGTATGTGAGTGTTCATTGTATATCTGTTTGTGCATAGCCATCCGTGGATCCGTGGAGGGTTCATAGTGTGTACAGTAGATGCCTTTATATGTGTGCGTTTTATGTGTGTGTAGATTTGTGTTGTGTCTGTTGTGTTGTGAGCTGGGAGATCCCCATCATCCATTACTGTATGCGCTGCCTCCACCTAATCAATAAATTGTGTTTAATCATTTAAAAAGAATTTCAGATATTATTTAAACATTTACAGAACTATTAATATATTTTTTTTAAATCCTCACGATCACGAACATTGTGCAAGTGAATAACGTCCAATAATATCTTACGTCATCTTATCAAACAAAGCAAATATATAAAGGCTGGAGAGAAAAATGTGCAGCATCATATGAGGAATGGTGTGGGACATGGTGGGGCCGGTGCCTGGATGTGTCCTGACTGCACTAGATGTACATCACCGCCTCCGACAACCATCTCACAGAGCCACAGAGAATAGATATGGGGCTGTAAGGGCCAATCCCAATGAGGGGCAGAACCAACACTACTGGAGATAGCAGAGGTGGTAACCAAAACTGCGCAACAAACCAGACCCACCGGGTCCTACACGGGCCTCTAACTAGGATCAAGACAGCTACTACGAGCGCCGCCTACAAGTATTCGCCTACTAAGAGATCAAAGTTTTTTTTTTTTTTTTTTACTACAAATTGTCATAAAAAATATACAGAAGGAAAATATACAAAAAAAAATGTAAATATAATTATGGCAACATAGTATCACCATAAAACAATGTAAAGATGCGAAGGAGCAAAATTAAAAACAAAGGTAAAACTCTGCACAAATGCATTAGTCTTTGTGTTCAAAAAATATTATACTAACTAGAAGTTGTTAATTAGGATTTTTTTCATGGTTCAATACAAAAATATTATTGATTAGCTACATTACACCCTACAGAATCGTAAGTCTAAGGTCGGGTGGGTGCCCAGATTTTCTTTTCCGTATTTATGTTTATTTCTAAGTACTGGCTTTAATATCTATGACACATTGCGAATATAACTTTTAAAGTCTATAAAATATCTTTATAAGGTTTGGATTCTTCGTAAAGCTTCCATAGAGCTGAATATAATGGGATTGTGTGCCTTAGCCTTGTGCTCTAAGCATTTCTATTCATTAATCCACTTATACCATGCACAGATTTCCTGACCCTTTCACAATCTCACTATTTTATATAATATATTGGTGTCATATAGACAGTAAATGTTATCAAAATAAAATGGATAAGGGGCTCTTGTTAAGGCGGGGAGCAGCCTTAGTCGTAATGATGTTTCAGATTCATCTTCTTGTACCAATGGACCTGAGTAACTATTACTAGAACCAAAGTATAGACTAAAAAAAGTATAAAATGTAACAAACGTCGGCTACAGTGTATGTAAAATTTCTGTGGACCATCTCATACTGTATCCTCATGACAAGGCTACGCCCTATAGACGACGTATTTTGCAGGATTACTATGCATTGTGCGTATCTGTCCTGATAATCTGTATTTATTGATAATATTTTAGAGATACAATGTAAATTCTCTAGATCCAGGCCCCTCATCCTAAACCAATACTGCAGGTTTATATCAGCTCCAGATCCTGAAGTGCTCGCTCCTCCCCAGAATAACACATTTTGGCAGCAGAGATAAAAATCAAAAAGATAGATTTTTCCCTTTTTTCCTATTCGGATAGTTACTTAAAGCTGCAGACATTTTTCATCCATTCTAATGGAATGTTTCCATTGCTGAGAAATCATTAATCATAAAGAGATTTACTGAGGAGCCGAAGACGAAGCAGAATCTAAATGGAACAATTTGTAACATTATAAGCTGCATCTATATATAATGGAAATGTGACATGATTGCATAATTCATTGGCATTAGGCCCTTAAGTGGCAATTTTGTCTTAGCAGATGGCTTCTCCAATGTTCCTCAAATGTGTTCAGGTTTCAGATATTGCATTTATTTTCTTCTCTTATTTCAGCGCCTTTGACTTTACATTATTTTATAAATAATAAATCACCATTGGTTGACATAGAAAATGGATTTTATTTTTGTGACATTTCAATTTACATTGATACGTTGTTGGGTGTAATGATGTATCCTATTCCGTAATGATAGAACAATCTTTACATTCTGCTCTTATGTAGCACATTGGTATTGATACAAGGATACTGTAAGCTATGGGGGATTTTTTCGCTGACAATCGTGCGATGCTAATGCTGAGGCCTATTCTGCCAACCACAGACATATAGACAAGATGTAGAATGAAACAAGCACGGATAGTACAGATTTAATCAATAATTATTAAAAATTAAAAAATAAATCCTCCACAAACCAGCGAGCGGGCGAAGCTGAAGGGAACAGAGTCTGATGGATGTGAGATGAGAGGCCACGGGAAAGGTTATCGGCAGTAATTAAAGTAATCTATTATCAGGGAAGAGGAGAGAGTCCAATCCTACTATAGTGGAAAGGGCAGCGTCCAACATGTGCTGCATTAGATTCAAGTGTGCACCACCCAACGTCTTACCTCTCATCCAAAAGCTATTGTGGAAATGTTACATCGTCCAATGAATTGAAAATATATAATAATTACATAAATGCAAAAGAAGGTAATGAAATAATAGGCAAAGTAAGGATTTTATCACTGAAATCATTACCTTAGAATCTGCAGACATTAGATATTAAAATATGCACATATATGTACTGTATGAATATATGCACCATATATAAATATCCATATGATACACAGTTATATGCTGTAGATACATAACTATAATACATAGTGGAATAATACTGTATAAAGATATCTGTCAAACACATACAAGTCTAGTATGGTATAAACATAGCTATAATACACTGGTATATACTGTATATACATATATATATATATATATATATATATATATATATATATATATATATGTATATATATTATACCCATACATGTCTTGTATGGTATACAGATATCTATAATACACATGCATGCACTGTACATAAATATTGGTAATACAGTACATATACTGATGTATAGTGTTGTATATACATATCCATAATACACATGTACAGTAATATATATATATATATATATATATATATATATATATATATATATATATATATATTACTGTTTATTTGTGTACTATAGATATGTATATACACCACTATACATAAATCTTACACATGTATGCACTGTATATACATATCTATAATACACATGTATGCACTGTATATACATATCTATAATACACATGTATGCACTGTATATACATATCTATAATACACATGTGCACTGTATATACATATCTATAATACACACATGTGCACTGTATATACATATCTATAATACACACATGTGCACTGTATATACATAATATACATGAATTGACTATACATATCTAGTTGGACACATGCACATAGCTATAGGTGTGCAGCTTTTTGCCCTGAGGTTTTGCTGACACAATTTGCTGACATGTTCCTGCACCTTGTCCAGCACTTGCCCAGAATGTGATATTCTCAGCCATTGATAATGTATATTTTATCAGATTTTATCAGATTTGATCAGATTTTATATGCAGAACATCTCCTAAGAATCACATCCCCTCTGCTCTATCTCTTCACCATAAATGATGATTTTATGACAGATATTCTGCATATTCCTGTAGGTCATAAATCTAGAATCCATTTATAGGAGAAGAATAGAGAGGAGCCGGAGACCCCCAGCCCTATCAGAGCGATTACTGGCCCACCCAGAGAGACATTAATGGGTTACAATGTTCTCTCATAGATTTCCAAACGCTTTTTGGAGGACTGATTTGCAATCTATGGTTAAGACAACAGAGACAAGCTGGCGGGGCTCCCGCATTAACCCTTTCCCCTGGAGTCGGGAGTTCTTCAGGTGGGGCTTCTGTATTAACCCTTTCCCCTGTAGTCGGGAGTTCTGCAGGTGGTGCTCCTGCATTAACCCTTTCCCTTGTAGTCGGGAGTTGTGAAGATGATATTCTAGCATTAACCTTCTCCTTGGAGTCGGCAGTTCTGCGGGTGGTGCTCCTGCATTAACCCTCTCCTCTGCACTCACTAAGCCTTTCCCCTGTAGTCGGCAGTTCTGCGGATGGTGCTCCTGCATTAACCCTCTCCTCTGCACTCACTAAGCCTTTCCCCTGTAGTCGGGTGTTCTGCTGCTGGTTCTCCTGCATTTAACCCCTTTCCCTGTAGTCGGGTGTTCTGCTGCTGGTTCTCCTGCATTAACCCCTTTCCCCTGTAGTCGGGAGTCCCTACATCGCTCCTGTAGTCGTGAGTTCTCCACAAGTGACACTTCGGAGGTGATAGTTACTACTTGTCAGACTTGTCAGAGAGAGAAGATCCCAATGACCGAGCACTAAGGCAAAGGGTAATATAGGGGGAGCAGAGATTAGGCCCCAGGCAAAGAGACAGGCCACTGAGCAGGGATGGTTTTATTCCACTATAGTCCCCAGGGACCGGGGCGGACAGAATGCTAAGGCGTTGCCTTGGTATAGATCCTACCCAACACACAATTCCTCCTCATCCTCAGCCTAACAGAACGACCCTAGCAGCCACATAGAAGAGAAGTCATATGAGCAAAGACAGCAGTCTTCAAACTGTGGCCCTCCAGCTGTTCCAAAACTACAACTCCCAACATGCCCGGACAGCCAACGGCTGTCCGGGCATGCTGGGAATTGTAGTTTTGCAACAGCTGGAGGGCCGCAGATTGAAGACCACTGAGCTAAGACATTAGTAAAGTCAACAATAAACCGTAAGAGGAGCCAAGCAGAGAACCCGGTGGTAGTGGGCATCATTCAGCGGTAGTTTAAAGGGGAGGATACAACACACTGCCCCTTAAATCTGCTGAAATCATAGCTTGGTGGAGCCTTGGCACCATTCTGGGCATGCAACCACTGTCAATGCATGAAAAAGAGATGAAATAGCGCTACCTTGGCCAAGCCCGGGTGTGGGAGCCTTGCAGCATGCTCGTAGGACAAACTCTCCTCAACTACGCGTATTCTTAAGCAATAACAACGTAATCCGTATTATCCACCCAAGAATACCCGTCACCGAAGAGAGCCACAAAGCAGCAGCAGCAGCAGCAGCAGACGCCGATCATGGACAATAAAATCCACAGGAAGAGCAGAAGAATCCAAACAGGTCCATAAACCAAGTCCAAAATGTCCTCTTAGTCCAAGTCCTGAAAGAATAGCAGAGAGCCATGAAGAGCAGTAATGGACATGAAGCCGATGTGCCTAGACACACATACACACACCACAAGAGAGTTACGTGCGATCTACCTTGCCTCTCCTCACGTCTTCCTCTGTACTTGCAGAATAACCCTCTCTTGTACGCCCCCCTCCCAGGCTCCAGGCTGTTCAATTGGTTGTCCAATGGACCTATAGATTCCTGCAAGAGAATTGCATGCATATTTAAGTATAGCCATAGTGTGAGGAGGAATTCAGCAGAGTCCACAGCAGCTACATTATTCCACACCTATTTGCATGATTATAGTCAGGGCTTGGCATGACGTCACCACCAGGCTCGGTATATACTATATACCATTAGGCAGAGATGAACTTTGCATAGACCCATCGCTTTTTTGGGGCTTATAGTTGTGCTCTAATATATATATATATATATATATATATATATCTCTCTCTCTCTCTCTCTCTCTCTCTCTCTCTCTCTCTCTCTCTCTCTCTCTCTATATATATATATATCACATATGTATTGGGGGAAGCAGCTTTATGTAATAAGGAATAGGGAGGAAAAAATAGTCAGGATGGCAGCAGCTGAATGCACAAGTGGATTACAGGCTATGAGAGTGATATAAATCCAGATCATCCGCTGCAAACCTGTCTAGTCTGAGCTTTAGTCTAAGATTTTCTATGGATATCAGCAGTGTTGGTATCTACTATGTAGCTGTATAACATGGGTAGAGCCACCCTTTATTCTACTACTTGTGCATGGCTCTATCTGTACTTAGTATCATCACTATACATGACTACACACACACACACACACACACACACACATATATATATATATATATATATATATATATATATATATATGGAACACATAAACACAATATGAACACGTATTTAGATTTAATAACATCACTTTTATTCCTTCATTCTATGGAAGCTGCAGTGAGAGGAGTAACAGTAAATGTGTCAGCTGTCCATGGTCCTGATACATTATTATTACACCAACGTTCTGTGCAACAAAAGAACCTGGTGCTATGTATAAAAAGATAATCAGCATGGGGTGAGTTTGTCTGGTACATGAGGGATGTGTGGGGTAGCTGTGTGCACTTTTATGCCCACAGTGCCATCATGGTTGGCCGCTTCAGCACCAGCTCATGGACAGCTCCCTTTTGGTGGCTCCTGCCAAATGTTCCCTGATTTGCCTCCTGCTGCACGCCTGCTACTTCTGTATGCACAGGCTTATAGTGTGGGGCTCGGCAAAAAATCCTCTCCCTGGCAATTACTGTGCCCTGAAAATTGTTCTTGACATACTAACACAATTTTTTTGGATCAGATCCCTCTGGCTTTGTGGAGTTTCGCACCTCCCGTCTTCCTCTAGAAATGGTGAAGTGTGCCTGGGGGGGAAAGGCTCTATACATCTCTTGGGCAGCCTCTTGCTTTACAACTAGTTGTGTGTATCATCTCATTTCTTTATATAGTAAAGATAAAGACCACCAGTGCATGATTAGGGAAGCAGGACTGGAGAGGTAAGTCACCAAGACAGTGTTTCCCAACCAAGGTGCCTCCAGCTGTTGCAAAACTACAACTCCCAGCATGCCCGGACAGCCTTTGGCTGTCCGGGCATGCTGGCAGTTGTAGTTTTGCAGCAGCTGGAGGCACCCTGATGGAAAAAACACCATACTAAGCATTACATGGGTGCCCCACCTTGTCAACTAGTCTCCTTAGTAAAAAAAAAGGAGCTGCCTGCAGCATTAAGTGAATGAACCCAATGCATCTAAGCCCATGACTCCCCCTGCACCCCCTAAGTAGCATTATTGCTTGCAATGTCTTCCCAACTTGTCTGGTGACAGATGAATGTGTCTTGTCTGCTGAGGCAGGGATGCAGATGTGGAGCTGACCAGCATTGTTATCTCAGGGACAGGAGACATTGGCTGCTCTGTTGCTTCTCTATAGGCTTCAATGGTTAGGTGGAAATGACTTAAAATTCACCAAATAAAATAAAAATGCAATGGAAATCCTCCTTGTGGGAGCAGAAGGAGAAGTCAGCACAGATACAGCAGGATCAGAACAAGAGGGAAGATTATTGATCGTCTTTGATGACAAATCCTGGAAACAGACATTGAATGAGGACTATAGGAAGGAATCAGGTCTCTATAAAGCATAAAGCTTACCGTGTAGTGTCCAGGACTGAGTGTGAGCTCTGCTGATCTCACATCTGGCTGATCCTTGTGTTGGAGCTGATATCTCCCTAAGGAACCTCAGATGGGTGGAAGCAGCTTTATTCCTCTTGATGATGAACCTGCAAGTCAGTGATGATGAGAATATCCTGCAGAATAGTCCCCAGATGCACGGACCCTCCACCAGGCTGCAGATGCTTCTCCACAGTCCTCAGCCAGCGCCCTGAGCCCCAGAACCAGAGGAGGAAGCAGGAAAAGCAGCAACAGCAGCAGCAGCAACAGCAGCAACAGCAGCAACAGCAGCGATCACATCGATCTGATCTGCACCATCTGCTGCTGCCACTACACCCAACCTCCACATCAGAGCAGCAAAGGATGACAGCTCCGGCACCGGCAGCAGTGTGTACAGCACAGGGTACAGCACAGGGTACAGAACAGGGTACAGCACAGGGTACAGCACAGGGTACAGAACAGGGTACAGCACAGGGTACAGCACAGGGTACAGCCCAGGGTACAGCACAGTGTACAGCACAGTATACAGCACAGTGTACAGCACAGGGTACAGCACAGTGTACAGCACAGTATACAGCACAGTGTACAGCACAGGGTACAGCACAGAGTACAGAACAGGGTACAGCACAGGGTACAGCACAGGGGCACAGGGTACAGTACAGGGTACAGCACAGTGTACAGCACAGTATACAGCACAGTGTACAGCACAGGGTACAGCACAGTGTACAGCACAGTGTACAGCACAGGGTACAGCACAGAGTACAGAACAGGGTACAGCACAGGGTACAGCATAGTATACAGCACAGTGTACAGAACAGGGTACAGCACAGGGTACAGCACAGTATACAGCACAGTGTACAACACAGGGTACAGCACAGAGTACAGTACAGTGTACAGCACAGTGGCACAGGGTACAGCACAGGGTACAGCACAGTGTACAGAACAGGGTACAGCACAGGGTACAGCACAGTATACAGCACAGTGTACAGCACAGGATACAGCACAGAGTACAGTACAGTGTACAGCACAGTGGCACAGGGTACAGCACAGGGTACAGCACAGTGTACAACACAGTGTAAAGCACAGGGCCACAGGGTACAGCACAGTGTACAGCACAGTGTACAGAACAGGGTACAGCACAGAGTACAGTACAGTGTACAGAACAGGGTACAGCACAGTATACAGCACAGGGTACAGCACAGGGTACACCACAGTATACAGCACTGTGTACTGCACAGTGTACAGCCCAATATACAGCACAGTGTATAGAACAGGGTACAGCACAGAGTACAGTACAGTGTACAGAACAGGGTACAGCACGGTATACAGCACAGGGTACAGCACAGGGTACACCACAGTATACAGCACTGTGTACTGCACAGTGTACAGCCCAATATACAGCACAGTGTACAGCACAGGGTACAGCACAGAGTACAGTACAGTGTACAACACAGTGTACAGCACAGGGGCACAGGGTACAGCACTGTGTACAGCACAGGGGCACAGGGTACAGCACAGTGTACAGCACTGGGTACAGCACAGTGTTCAGCACAGGGTACAGCACAGTATACAGCACAGTGTACAGCACATAGTATAGCATAGTGTACAGCACAGAGTACAGCACAGTGTACAGCACAGGGGCACAGAGTACAGCACAGAGTACAGCACAGGGTACATCACAGGGTATAGAACAGGGTATAGAACAGGGTACAGCACAGAGTACAGCCCAGGGTATAGAACAGGGTACAGCAAAGTGTACAGCACAGGGTACAGCAAAGTGTACAGTACAGGGTACAGCACAGTGTACAGCACGGGGTACAGCACAGGGTACAGCACAGAGTACAGCACAGTGTAGAGCACAGGGTATAGCACAGGGTACAGCACAGTGTACAGCACAGTGTACAGCACAGGGTACAGCACAGTATACAGCACAGTGTACAGCACAGGTACAGCACAGGGTACAGCACTGAGTACAGCACATGGTACAGCACAGGGCACAGCAAAGGGCACAGTACAGGGCACAGCTCAGGGTACAGCAGAGGGTACAGCACAGGGCACAGCAAAGGGCACAGTACAGGGCACAGCACAGGGTAAAGCACAGTGTACAGCACAAGGCACAGCTCAGGGTACAGCACAGGGTACAGCACATGGCACAGCACAGGGTACAGAACAGGGTACAGCACAGGGTACAGCACATGGCACAGCACAGGGTACAGAACAGGGTAAAGCACAGTGTACAGCACAGGGTACAGCTCAGGGTACAGCACAGGGTACAGCACATGGCACAGCACAGGGTACAGAACAGGGTACAGCACAGGGCACAGCACAGGGTGCAGCACTGGGCATGGCACAGGGTACAGTACAGGGTACAGCACAGAGTACTGCACAGGGCACAGCATAGGGTACAGCACAGGGTACAGCACAGGGCACAGCACAGGGTACAGCACAGGGCACAGCACTGGGTACAGTACAGGGTACAGCACAGGGTACAGCACAGGGCACAGCACAGGGTACAGCACAGGGCACAGCACAGGGTACAGTACAGGGCACAGCACATGGTACAGCACAGGGCACAGTACAGGGTACAGCACAGGGTACAGCACAGGGTACAGCACAGGGCACAGCACAGGGCACAGTACAGGGCACAGCACTGGGTACAGTACAGGGTACAGCACAGGGTACAGCACAGGGCACAGCACAGGGTACAGCACAGGGCACAGCACAGGGTACAGCACATGGTACAGAACAGGGTACAGCACAGGGTACAGCACAGGGCACAGTACAGGGCACAGCACAGGGCACAGCACAGGGCACAGCACAGGGTACAGTACAGGGTACAGCACAGGGCACAGTACAGGGCACAGCACAGGGTACAGCACAGGGCACAGCACAGGGCACAGCACAGGGCATAGCACAGGGTACAGCACAGGGCACAGCACAGGGTACAGCACAGGGCACAGTACAGGGTACAGCACAGGGCACAGTACAGGGCACAGCACAGGGCACAGCACAGGGTACAGTACAGGGTACAGCACAGGGCACAGTACAGGGTACAGTACAGGGTACAGCACAGGGCACAGTACAGGGCGAAGTACAGGGTACAGTACAGGGTACAGCACAGGGCACAGTACAGGGTACAGTACAGGGTACAGCACAGGGCACAGTACAGGGCACAGCACAGGGTACAGCACAGGGCACAGTACAGGGTACAGCACAGGGTACAGCACAGGGCACAGCACAGGGTACAGTACAGGGTACAGGACAGGGTACAGTACAGGGCACAGCACAGGGCACAGTACAGGGCACAGCACAGGGTACAGTACAGGGCACAGCACAGGGTACAGTACAGGGTACAGTACAGGGTACAGCACAGGGCACAGCACAGGGTACAGCACAGGGCACAGCACAGGGTACAGCACAGGGCACAGTACAGGGCACAGCACAGGGTACAGTACAGGGCACAGCACAGGGTACAGTACAGGGTACAGCACAGGGCACAGCACAGGGTACAGCACAGGGCACAGCACAGGGTACAGCACAGGGCACAGTACAGGGCACAGTACAGGGCACAGCACAGGGCACAGCACAGGGTACAGCACAGGGTACAGCACAGGGTACAGTACAGGGTACAGCACTGGGCACAGCACAGGGTACAGTACAGGGTACAGCACAGGGTACAGCACAGGGCACAGCACAGGGCTCAGGGTACATCAGGTCCTAATAGGCTCCGGGCAGCAGAGAGTTACAGCAGATCACATTAACCATTCAGTGCTGGATCCAGAAGATGCTAATGAGGGATTAATTGAGGCAGATCTGACGTGCAGCTTCCTCGCCTCTTATTCATTACTTCCCTATGGGAAAGGACCGGTGCCTTGTGGGACTGAAGGAACAGAGAGGAGAGAGGAGGGAAATGGCTCACAGAGCACAGATGTCGACCAGAAGCATTTAGCAGAATCACCAGACTGACAGCTCCATCCCCAGGGCAGCTCTGATGCCATCACATGTAAAACAACATCCCAATAAACCACCATGATATTAAGATACTGCAAATAACAATAAAAGACCCTGCATGACAATGCCCCCGCCTGCCCACACAGTCCGCACAGGAGCCAGTGCCCACAGAGGAGCAGCGGTAGTGGGGGAGGCCGGAGGTTGCTGCAGATGTAAACCTACTGGATCTATATACATGGCAGGGGGAAAGAAGTCAGTGTTTCCCAACCACGGTGCCTCCAGCCTTTGGCTATCCTGGAATGCTGGGAGTTGTAGTTTAGCAACAGCTGGAGGCATACTGGTTGGGAAACACTGGCAAAAGCATTGGCACTGAGCAGTAAATCTGAGCTGAAGGATAATGAATGAGTTCTCTGAGCTGCATTCACTATGAAGTACAGAAGGGAAGTGAACTGAGCCTGGAGCCTATGGAGTATAGTATGAGAGGAGGAAGAGGAGGAGGAGGAGGAAGAGGAGGGGAGGATGAGGAGGAGGGGAGGATGAGGAGGAGGGGAGGATGAGAATGAGGGTGAGGAGGAGGGGAGGATTAGGGTGAGGAGGAAGAGGGGAGGATGAGAATGAGGGTGAGGAGGAGGGGAGGATTAGGGTGAGGAGGAAGAGGGGAGGATGAGAATGAGGGTAAGGAAGAGGGGAGGAGGAGGGTGAGGAGGAGGAGGGGAGGAGGAGGAGGGGAGGATGAGAATGATGGTGAGGAGGAGGGAAGGATGAGGGTGAGGAGGGGAGGAGGAGGAGGAGGAAGAGGAGGGGAGGATGAGGAGGAGGGGAGGATGAGGGGAGGATGAGAATGAGGGTGAGGAGGAGGGGAGGATTAGGGTGAGGAAGAAGAGGGGAGGAGGAGGAGGGGAGGAGGAGGAGGGGAGGATGAGAATGAGGGTGAGGAGGAGGGGAGGATTAGGGTGAGGAGGAAGAGGGGAGGATGAGAATGAGGGTGAGGAGGAGGGGAGGAGGAGGGTGAGGAGGAGGAGGGGAGGAGGAGGAGGGGAGGATGAGAATGATGGTGAGGAGGAGGGAAGGATGAGGGTGAGGAGGGGAGGAGGAGGAGGAGGAAGAGGAGGGGAGGATGAGGAGGAGGGGGAGGATGAGGAGGAGGGGAGGATGAGGAGGAGGGGAGGATGAGAATGAGGGTGAGGAGGAGGGGAGGATTAGGGTGAGGAGGAAGAGGGGAGGATGAGAATGAGGGTGAGGAGGAGGGGAGGATTAGGGTGAGGAGGAAGAGGGGAGGATGAGAATGAGGGTGAGGAGGAGGGGAGGATTAGGGTGAGGAGGAAGAGGGGAGGATGAGAATGAGGGTGAGGAGGAGGGGAGGATGAGGGTGATGAGGATGAGGGTGAGGAGGGAGGACGGGAGGATGAGAATGAGGGTGATGAGGAGGGGAGGATAAGGGTGAGGAGGAAGAGGGGAGGAGGAGGAGGGGAGGAGGAGAAGGGGAGGATGAGAATGAGGGTGAGGAGGAGGGGAGGATTAGGGTGAGGAGGAAGAGGGGAGGATGAGAATGAGGGTGAGGAGGAGGGAAGGATGAGGGTGAGGAGGGGAGGAGGAGGAGGAGGAAGAAGAGGAGGGGAGGATGAGGAGGAGGGGAGGATGAGGAGGAGGGGAGGATGAGAATGAGGGTGAGGAGGAGGGGAGGATTAGGGTGAGGAGGAAGAGGGGAGGATGAGAATGAGGGTGAGGAGG